>NC_085138.1:377471691-377496691 GCF_035046485.1 Aedes albopictus | reverse complement strand
GGTGCACAGGTATAAAGTGAGGTTACGCGATGCCACTGGTACTGTTAGCGACAAATAGTTGTTTATTGTGCAGTTCAAATCGAAACTATATTTAATTGTTCACATTTCATATTGTGTTTGGAGCATCCAAATGTAGGAGTCTCATAGTTTGTGCTCATGTATGTATTTTGTTTTCCTAATTGCTAGAAAGTAAATCCCTTGTTGCCATTACATAAATGATTCTATCAACGAACGGAAGTTGTCTAGAAGTACTAAATATGGATGCAATATGTCAGTTAATTTTATTGAATTCTTTCATTCATAAAAGAATCATCAAACATGCTTATTTTCTTCCAATGTACGTGCATTGGCTGCGGTACCGCAGCTATTTATTGTTTAACCTAGTTTCAAAGATTGCAAACCCTTAATTTAATGCTGCACGTTGCTTAGCAAAACAATAAGTTATCAACGTAAATTTCATGTGAAATTTTGAAATGCTTTCGAACCAGAAGAATATCCTTCAACATGCGTAAAGCTTGAAGTCTATAGGCACAAATTTGTTTTTAAAAGTGTCGCTAATAAATAGCAATAGATCTTAATGGGTGAGCTCGTTCTATATTATCATTAAATATTTTCAACAATTATTCTACACTTTCCCTACTATTGTTTGTTCACAATAACTGTTTTTTTCCTTCTATCTCATGTATAACTAATTACATAACAATATTTCGCCTAATTAGTTTGGATCGTCACTGTGAGTGTCGACTTAGCTTCTGATCGAATTAGTATTTGAGCGGTGAGGATTGCACTTATAATTACACTAGTTTACAGCATTTTTGAACTCGGTAAGCTGATGATCATTTTTGGTGTAGAATCATGCTTTAAGTTCGAAAACGCGAAAGAAAAAAAATACAGTAGAGCAGAAATTTTTTCGACTTTCCATACAAGGTTGATGATTTGAAATCAATTTTTGGTCTATTTTTAAGCAAAGCCGCTTACTTCAAACATCTCATTCTCCGTAATCAATGCTCCGATTGAGCAGAAATTTTTACTGTAACTGGCCTACATATGATATGTCAAATAAACGTCGAGAAAGAATTTTTAAGTTGTTTTTTTCTTATTGAAAAAAATACATTTCCTCAAAAAGTTTTGAGAATTTTGCTAAAATTTGAGAAGATCGTCCCTAAAACTCGCCAATATCTTGAATTTCATCAATCTGACGCAACACCTGAATTCAGATGATCGAATGGTATTGTATTCAGCTTTTGATTTATGGAAAAAGATTTAAAATTGGTTGAACAAAACGCAATATATTTGAATTTTAGTAAATTACATATTTTTAAAAGTTGTAAAACTTGATATTGAGCTAAAACTCAAAAACTGTTCTACTTAAAATTTTTTGAAGGTCGGTTTCGAAATCAGCACTAAATTGTGCTCCAAAATTTTTGGTCGTTGACAGAAGTTCACGACTTTCGTTTTATTTTGTAAACTAGTGTTATATAACAATATTTCGCCTAATTAGTTTGGATCGTCACTGTGAGTGTCGGCTTAGCTTCTGATCGAATTAGTATTTGAGCGGTGAGGATTGCACTTATAATTATCATTATTAACTCTGTTTTCTCATCTATTCGCATTCTCTCGTGTTTTTCATATAATTATCTTATATTTTTGTACATCTCCAGGGTCTTACCATTCTTCTAAATTGTGAGGTGACACAATTGCTTGTATATGTGTTGTGCATTGTTCACATCGCTTATCAAAGTGAATCCTGATCTATGTAACTATCCATCCCTCCCTACAAACAAAAATGTCTTCCCGTGACAACTGTGGAAGGCACAAATCTCTAGTAGCAATGGTTACCAAACTAACATTCCTTCCCTTCCGCGGTTGAACGTAAGGATCTGACCGGTGCCCTAATTGACCAAATGAAGTAAGAGCTCTCGGAACGTGTACATTAAGGATGTTGTGCTAATCTCAATGATCTTCTGTTGATTTTCTGTGCAATTCCGCTAGCTCTGGTCAATCCCGGAGTAGCAACTACGAAGTGTACGGTCACCAATGTTCATGCATGCTCATATCGTTAAAAATAGTAATAATAATAGGGTATTGGTTTCCTTATTAACCGTTATGTGGCCGACAGGGTACCCGGGTACCCAGCCACCATTTAAAAGACACGGTGCAAAAAAAGTAAACATTTTGTCGGGCACATAACGGTTAATCGTGTAGCTCCGATTTTCATCCTACTCAAAACAAAGAATTGAAGTGCCGTTTGTTTTGTGTCTCATTGTTGTATTTTTTGTTAGAAGTGGGTACACATGAACACAAAAGCAACTGAATACCGTAACCGCTTGTTTTTAAACAGAATAGGGGGATTCACTTAACAGCGTAAACTGATTAAACTGATTCAACGTCGCGATCATCAAGGCAATCTTTGATTATTTCATTCACAAAATCATGAAACATTTCAAATAAGCAGAAAATCATGGCTTACGCAGCAATTTAAACTGTTTAGTGAGTACCCCTAATGACTTTAGCAGCATGAGATTATTTATGGCACTCAGACCCTAGTATAAATTAAACAAATTACAACGTGAAAATTTCAAAAAAAAAAAAAAGATGCGCGTAGTTTTGGTAGGTGTTGAACCCACGACTCCACAATTCGCTAGTCAGGGCGCGTTAACCAACTGCACCACATAACAGATAACCGCAGCGATAACGATTCTGTGGAGTAAAAAGTCAACCTAAATTCAATGTTCTACGCTCTACTTCGCAATTTTCCATCTACTTTCGTTCCTCGACACATTTCTAGAGTTAACAGCGCCTTTTCGCGAACCTATTTTTGTCTGCGACCAAGCTGCGACCTAGTTCTTCGGCACGCCCTAGATCTAGGGCATTGTCCATTTAGAATCCGGACGGAGATAATCACTTATATCTCAGAGGTGGAATAACAAACAGAAATGGTAAAGCCCTCAAAACAAAGATAATTTATTGTACTTTCATGGAAAAATATCATTGAAATTATTGAATAGAATTTTTCATACATTTTCTCATTTTTTCCGTGTAAACTTCCTTAAAAATCTGCACAATGGTAGTAAATTTTAGCAGCAATCAATTTGGCATTTTCATCTCACAATGGGGTCATCTCTGTGATGTACTGACACCCTCTACCAGTCTGTTTAGGATTCCAAAGAAACTTTGCCAAACATTACTCTTCTTGCGAAAGTAAGGGCAATTCAGTGAGGCAGAATTTGAGTGTTTTTTCGTTAAACACTATCCATTCTTGATGATACCACTGAACATCCCCGGATATCGCCAGAGCTCGCCGAAGTAGCTCAAACATCTACAGATTCCTAGTGTGCATTTTTGAAAAGCGGCACGCGATACTTGAGGCTATCATCCTTGTCATTATCGTGATAGAGTAAGGTGGGGCAAAAGTTCGAGTGGGGCAAGAGTTTCTTTTGAAGTTTTTGAGCTCAATTCGAACTATTTCTTTCGGGTGTAAAGGTTGTTCGGTACCTTTTAGAATGAGAGTCTTTCACTCAAAAAAATATGAAAATTGATTAGAATTTCAAAAAGTTATGACTAAATGTTGTTTTTTGATGAAAAAAAAATATAATTTGCGAAGGTACTTCCAACGCATGGATTGCAATTGTAATGAATTCAAATTCGGTTTTTCAACAACATCTGAGCACATCAAACATAATGGTTTGGGAGATATTATCCCCTATTCATCCAGAGAAGTGAGAAATGATGAACATTTCTTGAAAACGGCGACTAGTCATCCAAATTGTATTTTTAGAGAATAATTTTAGGTTAGAAAATTCGACTTTTCAGTCCTCAGATCTCTAGAACGAAATTTGTTACGATTTAATACATTCTGGAGATCATCGCACCATCGTGCATATACCTCACTTATAAATATAAATGATGTATAAGTTCTCTATGGCATATGTTCCCAAACTTTAAAGGTGCGACCCCTTTTTGCAAGCTTACGTACTTTTCGCGAACCACCATAGACATTCCCTCATTTGTTGTTTGTTACAGTAAAATATTCGACTGCCCCTCGCGACCCCCTGGGGGTCGTGACCCACAGTTTGGGAAACCATGCTCTAGGGATTCCTTGATGGCATCACAAGAAACATTTCTTAGTCAAATAGTCTAGAAGAGGTTCTCAGAACCATTATAAAGCTATTATTATGTGGGCTTCGTGGCCGTGCGGTTAGCGGCGTCAGTCGTCTAGGCGTTTCGTAAGCCTCGGAGTGCGGGTTCAATTTCCGCTCCAGTCGGGGAAAACTTTTCGTCAAACGAAAAATTCTCCATTGGTCCACTGGGTGTTATGTGTGTTGTCCGTTGTCTCGTGCATGTAATGTTCAGTCTGTGCTGCCTCTGGCTGAAGACGGTGTAGTGTCTTTTTTTTTTTTTTTAAGCCAATACAAAAAAGTATAAGGCTTTATGACGGATCCCAAAGCCTAGACAAAACTAATTGGTCATCAAAATTTTACTTTCCTGCTCGAGCTCTTTCAGGGATTTTTCTTGGAGCTCCTTCGAAGATTCCACTTAAAGTCCCTCCAAATACTCCTTCTAAATTTACTTTATTTATTTAGAAATCCTTCTCCCAAGTTGCTCCAGAGATGCCTGCTTGAGTACAATATGTTATATTGCCCTTTACTGTCATTTACCCGATTTACTGGTATGTCTGAAACATACTCGAAAAACATCTAATTTATTAGAAAATAATTCAAATTCAATATTTTCCCAAACTGCACGTTAGGCGAAATTTGAATACCCTTTCAAACTTTTGTTACTGTAGCAGAATTCACATGTAATGAACATTCGAATGAATGTTTCTATCTGCCAAGTATTCGCTAATAGCCAATTCGTCATCAAAAATTCTATAAATATATAAATTTAGGCATACAATTATAATGTTCAGAAGTTATCACACATTTAGTATAGAAATTGCATGCTTTCACACGTTTTTTTAACAAAATAATAATGGCGCTCTCCTGGGAAGAGTCTTTGAAGAAATCCCAAGAAGAATCTATAAAGGAACCCTTGCAAGAATACTGAGAGAATTCAATTCTAGGGTATCCCAGCAGGAATCAATGCAAGAAATCTGAAAAAAAAAATCCATTACTGGCAAGGATCTTAAAGAAACTGAAGATAAATCGTGGATAGAATTCCTAAAGAAATCCCGAAAGAAAAATCTTAAGATGTTTCTTAACAAATCTCCTGAAGAGTACTGTACCAAAACTTGTAAAAAAGTAGGATAAATCTTCGAATGAGTGTAATCAGTTTCATATCTTTTAATTCCGCCAGAATTAGGGCGGAATTAAAAGGTACGAAACTGATTACACTCATTCGAAGAGGGTATTCAGCTTAGAGGGTTCGAAAAGTCGGTACAAGATAGGATAAATCATTGAAAAAAATCCAGAGAGAATTCCTAGGGGAATTTCATGAGGAATTCTAAAGGAAACCTTGATGAATTCTTGAAAAAGTATATAAAATAGTGCTATTTCAAAATAGAAATGAAACCCTGAATAAATACCTTCAGGAATGTTTGATGAGTAATGGAAAAAATAAACAAAAGTTTCCTGCCTAACCCTTAGTGAAATCCCGGGATCAATATCGGGAGGAAATTCTTGAAAACATTCATGACAAATTCCTGACGAAAAACTCTAAAGGTATCCCTGAAATCCTGACATGAATTCTTGAGGAAGTACTGATAGACAACCCTGAAAAAAATACGACAAGAATCTTCAAAGAAGAATTTCGGGGATCATATTTGAAATATCATATGATATGGAGTGGTTGAAAGAACAAAATTGCAAGTTTATAAATCAATTTTTATAGTGCGAAGTTGCAAAAAAATATTAAATATTTTCGATTTGCAAGAAATATTCACCGATATATAGCTTTTTTTGTTTGGCCCTTTTGGGCCATACACTAAAACAGAATTTAATCTAGGTAACTACTTAAATGCTGTTGCTATGACATAGGGAAGAAACATGCAATTTTGGTCTAATATCACGCAAACTGACGGTACCTTACATTATTCTCATTGATTTGGAAACAACCGTTGCCAAATTCGAGGGGTTTCCCGTGCGAAGACTATGGGTGTCAACCTACTCAAATATGAATTAATTTATTTGCATTTCCATCGCTCTCAATTCCGAAATCAATATGGCACAGTGTTCAATTATTCAAAATCGTCATCATATAGGCGGCCCACCCGGGTTTGTCCTATTTTGACGAAATCGGCGCGGCGGACAGGAGCAACCAAATTTTGCACACCTCCCGCATCTGCACAAATTTTCATCATTTTCAGCGCGACGGAATAAATTTGCCAAACAAATTTATTCGACATTCATAAGGCTGGTTGGCTGCCGACGATCCAACAACGACTGGAGGATACAAGATGGAAATTCGGGGTCCGACCGAAGGATGAAGATGAAGGAAATCAATTTCGATTTCGATATCGATCGGATCGCTGCAAAAATTTAACGTTCGCCTTTTATAGACGACGGCGTCGTTGCGTTGGGTTGGGGTGGAAACCGTGTTGGCATACTATCAAATCTATAAATCCGGATTGGACTGGGCGAGACGCTATCGGTCTGAGCCCAAGAACAGTTCAGATATTGGAGGTGGATGCGATTCAAAAAGACTAGGGGTGTAAGGTAAATGTATCATTTTTTGCGGGAAACGACACCGAACGTCGAAGGGCGCTAGGCTGGCTATAGGAAAACTAAATTTTATTGGAGCAGTAGACAAATTTCCTGGTATGTATTCTTTTACGATATTGTCACACGATTCTCCGGATCACATTGCAGGGCATAAATTTTGCAGCAAGCATCGCTCGAGTCGCTTATTCACCCTCGCATCCCTGCATGCTCACTAGTGTTTGGAATTTGTTTACTTCTTTACGCTTCCTTAAATCACAATAAAAGGAACGGTCTGCCGACCAAATGGATCAATGAGTTATTGGAAACATTTTTGGATGTACAGTAGATTCCACTTTTATTGTTGCCGTTTTACGATGATTCTTTCGTGGGTTTATATTACTGTCTGGATTATCAATACAAACTCAATTATAAGTAAGATCGTTACAAAAGGATCATAATCCTGTTATAACCCTCAAAATAAAATAAATAGAAACCATCAAAAATTCATCGAATTAATTACCCAATACAGTAAATCCTCTTTGACTAGTGCTAGCAGAACAGTTTTTTTTTTATCTAGAGTCCTCAAAAAGAGTGCCACTCAATCACATGACAAAAAATGACGCAATCAACAAGGAGTGTCGTAAAAAAAACTCCATGTTCCTGTAGATATCATGTGGCGCTTCATCACGACGGCGATGATGGTGCCACATGCCCATTCAGTCTGTTTTATTGCGATTTATGCCTTTATTTTTACAATGAACAAGTAAGTCCACGAAGAGGATGTTTGAACCAAGGGTCGCCCAGAGGGGTTATCCTGCTTGTTTCCGCTTTTTTTTTGTTTTGACACATACACAACTTGTCAAAGCGAAGGGGAATCTAGTCCGGGCGATATGATGCACATTGTGACGACATGTTTCAATTAGTGAAATGACTTTACATGCACTGCAGAGTGAACTTGGCGGGGGGTCTGAATTAGTGTCAGGAAGTTTTTTTCCCTGCTGTTTGTACATTTCTTGTGCGTAGCTATGCAGGTTCAGTTATTTGAAAATTTAACCTCGATTGACCTGGCCGAAAGAAGGAAATAGCTTCATAATACCAAACCCAGGTACATCTAGGTCTTTTAACATGGTTTCGATTGACGCGGCCGCATAAATGAAAACTTCGAACATGTTTTTTTTGTGTTTGTGTTTGTTTTTTTTTTTTCGAACAAAATACTAAATATTGTGTGCAAAATCCTATACAATCTGGACTCCTATAACACGGTGCCTCCCAGTATACGTCCACTGTAATTTCTCAGTAGTGTTCTTCTCCTCTTCTAAACGTCCTCACTGGGACAAAGCCTGCTTCTCAGTTTAGTGTTCTTTGGGCATTTCAACAGTCATTAAAAATAGTAAAATGTTGTCGCTCTCTCGCGGCTTTGGCGTTCCTTCGCTCCTCTTTCTTCCTCCTGGTATTATCTGTGATCCATTGCTTTCTCCGGGTGCGTAGCTCACCCAAATTATTCTCGCCAGTGGCGATGAAGGCGTTCTTGATGACGCTCCATTGATCTTCCACCTTCTGGAATATCCGCAGCATGGTTCTGCAGCTCCTCGACGAAGGACCTTTTAACCGCAGCGCGCGTCTTCCAGTCGGTGTGTGTTGAACCGGCGCCAGAATGTATCCTCCTGTCGATGGATCCTAGCAATGCGTCGGACGCAATGTCCGGACGCAATGTCGGCACTACGTTTGTTCTGTACATCAAGAAGACTTCGTCTCCATTTTCGGCTGATGCAGATGTGGTCGATTTGATTTTCCGTGACGCCATCACTGAAAACCCATGTCATTGTTGCTACAAAACTCTGCAAATAGCTCTCCGTTTTCGCTCATTTATCCGAGACCATGGCGTCCCATCACGTGCTCATAGTCTGAGTTTTAAGAACCAACGTTCGCGTTGGAGTCGCCCCTGATGATCTTGTATCACCTTTCGGAATCTTCGCTATGACAACATACTGTTGACTGTAGAAGTTCTCTTCAGGGGACTGTTATGGTCTTCTTGTTTTCTCACCCTGCATTTAAACTATGCTACTGTGTTAAAAGATAGGATGTCAGCTTGAGCCACAGTTATGTTGGCTACGAAAACATTACATTGGTGGGATAGGGATGCCAATTCCTTGGTTCTCTTTGTCTTGCAATTCGGCAACATCGTTTGGCGCGTAACATTGGATCATGGTAAGGTTTCGAACCCGTGTTCTGAATCTGGCTACTATTATCCTCTCATTAATAAATTCCCACTTCATGAGCGCAGCGTGAGCATGAGCGCTGAGCAGGAATCCAAATCCACGGTGGCGAGGAAAGTATTCACCTCGTAGGCCAGAGTATAACAAAATTTGATCCCTTTTTCAAACGCCCTTTTTCGACGAACCTCGTTCATTGAGTCTCCTTGCAGTTACTTTCGCACAAACTACCTCGTTTTTGATGCGACCTTCTGCTGTCATCGTTGCAAAAAAGAAAGAGAGCGAAGATGGAATGTAAGCGAGCAAGCAAAAAAGCACGTTCCCCGTGTCACTTTTGACTGTGAAGTCAGATGTGAAGGCAAAAAGCGACGATTTTTGGGACTGTTCGTGACAAGAACGTTCCAAACCGTCGTGTTCAATAACGAAATATACGCACAGCCCTTTGATAGAGAAACAAAAATACACACAAGCTGTTTGAATGACTGCAAGACTTTTTGGTTTTACGATGGTGAACGAAGCACACACACGAAAAGATTAAAACAATCACCGGTATAATGAACGCTCGGTCTCCCTTTAGCGAACGAAACACAATACCGAAACACAAAATCGATCGATGTTCTGAATTGACTTGCTTTCCAGCAGTACATCAGGTGACAATACTGTTCTCTGGGCTAATGAAACAGAGTGAGCACTGTGTATTTTGCTAGAATCGACAGTTCATCAGAGAGGAATACAATTTGGAAATTCCTCCAGTTCTCGGTTTCGTTAGAACGACGAAAATTCAATATCTGTTTGAGGGTAGTATTTATTACCTTCGCAGGTAACCATCTTCTCTATATTTTGGGTTTATAGGGCTATCACTTGGCCATAAAAGAGCTTGCCATGTAAGATGAAAAAAAGTGTCATGGGTTTATGTAGGGTAGCGAACCACTTGGGCAGCGGCCGGTATTTTGGACACTCTTCGCTATAACTCAGTCAATTCCAAACCAATTGACTTGAAATTTTTGTACACGACTAGATACTATACGCATCTCATCGCGTTTCAAAAATGTGTGACAATTGGTTCAGAATTGGCTGAGTTACACAGTTCGAAAAAAACCTGTAAATTTATGACGGATCGAATGTAACAAAAGGACCCCGTCATATATGATGGAAACTTTTATGCGATCTTAAAATTACATTGCAGATATTTGTTAGAAAATATGAAGAAAAATCGAGCTCCAAGCGAGAATTGAACACAGATCCTTGGGGTGTCAGTAGCACGCCCGAGCTCTCTCGGCTATCTCAGCTTTTTGAAAATCAGACAGTCAAAGTTAAACTGCTTCTACCATAATGCACGCATTCCCGACATGCTCCGGCTGCTGCAGAGAGTACTGAGAGAGGGAACGAGGAAACCGCCACAGCTGCGAGCAGCCGTTCGTTTAGCTGATGACGAAGAGTGGCTGGCATGATTTATAGCAGATGCATGTAAATTTAAAACGAATATGCTTTAAAATCTGTAAACAAGCCGTCTGACCAGCAGCGGGCTGCTCGGCTGACGTTAAATGTTGGTGATTTACATTTTTCTGTCGCAAATTTCAGTTGATCTTCAATTTACGTGCTGTTTAACTTTCATATTTTTTTGCTGTGTATATCACAAAAGTGCCCAGAATAGGACCCCTGCCGAGATGGTTCCACTTCCCTAGTTTTCTTAGTATTGTAAGAACAAAAACTGTTATGTACCGCTTCGTGTCGTGTGATTGATTTTTCATTAGAGCCTGACTAAATTTACAAATGTTGGGTTCAATGGTCATGGTTACTATACGTCCTAATTTAAAAGGGCATGTCCTGATTTTGGGTAATTTTGGCCAAAATTTCTTAACAATATCCTGATTTTCTAGTCTGCGTGTCGTCCATAAACCGTGTCTCCTTTCGTCCCTTAGACGTATTTCGATGCATCCCGCTATCAGATAAAGGGGAGTCTGCTCTACCTGATACTGGTTAGAGATTGCATAAATAACACTAGTTTACAAAATAAAAAGTGAACTTCTATCAACGACCAAAATTTTTGAAGCATAATTTAGCGCTGATTTCGAAACCGTGCTTCAAAAAATTTCAAATAGAGCAGTTTTTGAGTTTTAGCTCAATATCGAGTTTTACAACTTTTTAAAATATGGAATTTATTAAAATTCAAATAGGGGAAATTACCTATTATCGGTTGTTTTGTTCTCATCGTCTTTGTGGGTTTTTTGAAACCTATTGAACTCAGAGTTGGTATCAAATCCTTCCCAACTAAGCTGAATTATATGGCCAAGTTTCAGGAAATTTGGCTAATAAAAACCCCCCATGACGAAAAGAACAAACCGGCCGATAATATCCATTGTCACCCTATCTTGCGTTTTGTTCAACCAATTTTAAATCTTTTTCCATAAATTAGAAGCTGAATATAATACCATTCGATCATCTGAATGGGGGTTTTGTGTCAGATTGATGAAATTCAAGATATTGCGAGTTTTTGGGACGATCTCCTTAAATTTTAGCAAAATTTCCAAAAATAAATAAATGTATTTTTTTTTCAATTAGAAAAAAGCAATATAAAAATTCTTTCTAAACGTTCATTTGACATATCATATGTAGGCAAGTTACAGTAAAAAATTCAGCTCAATCGGAGCATTGATTACGGAGAATGAGATGTGTGAAGTGAGCGACTTTGCTTAAAAATAGAACAAAAATCGATTTCAAATTATCAGCCTTGTATGGAAAGTCGAAAAAATTTCCGCTCTACTGTATTTTTTTCCTTCGCGTTTTTGAACTCAGGGCATGATTCTACGCCAAAAACGATCATCAGCTTACCGAGTTCAAAAATGCTGTAAACTAGTGTAATGGGAAATATGCCTAGGAGGTACGGTTGAAGAAAAAAATCGCAATAGTTGGGCTTAAATTTTGACACGGAACTGCAACTATGCTGAACTTTTCGAATACTAGCTCTAGACGTGATAAGGAAAACAAAATGTTTTGCACATTTTGGTTGTGTTGTGCTGCCCAGACCTGTCATCGAAAACATTTTGTTCATCGTATACGCAAAATTCAGCAAATTAGTACCTAGTTACATGTTAACATTTGACCTCAATTAATGAAAGCAAACCATAGCATCTCAAAGTTTGCAATCAATGCATTTACCGTAACCAGACAAATTGAGAATATCATTTTTTTACACTACAAGCAATGGATTTTTTTGTCAGTCAGTGTGATAACTATCCTAATCAAGAGACTGAGTGAATGCAGTAAAATATTGGAATTATTTATTTTCATCCTTTACCAGCTTTAACCAGTTGAAATTGTTCGACAAAAATGTAATGAGTGAGCATTAAGTTTCTATACAGTCAAGCTCATCGTCGCAGGTAAATGTTATGTCTGTCATGATGACTTAACATCTTGACTCATGCGTATTCGCATTAAGTTGCGCTCACAATACGTCACGGCTACCGGAATATGCGCATCTATATGTCTGTCGATTAAGCATATACATATTGATTACCGATAGGTAATGAAGATCTTACCTTTTCTACAGTCAACTCTTCAACTCGATTTCCATGAGACCATCGAGTTATAAAAGCAAGTTACAGAAGCAAAATCACCAATATAGCCAATTCTGCGCATAGTTTGATGATTACTAATTCGTCGCACATAGCAGACCCTCACCCTCCGCGTATATGGACCGATCGAATCCGGATAATAAACCCATTAGATTCAGTCGAACGTCACATTTGGTTTGGAGTGGCGGTTGTCACTGTCATTAATCATTCGGGACGGCTGCACATCGATCGCATCGAGTGAAACAAAAACCCAAAAACTAAGAACTCAATCCCCCTGTGTGAGGGAAATCGAACACCCTCAAATTGCATCCAATTCGTCGTCACCGGGACCGGGAGGTTCACTACACATCTCACATGTCGGTCGGTTGGCGTGTTGTGTATCGGTTCGAGCCTAAAGCAAATAAAAACAAAAATCTTCCACACCAAACAAATGCATTTCTAAGCCCAACGCATATGCATTATTCTTGTTTGAAGCTGCCATGGTAATGCTAGCTGGCTGGTGGGAGTGGAGGTACTGCGATGGACCTGCCCCGAGTGGTAGGTGACAGATGTTTATTTAATTAGAACATGTTGGATGCAACGTCAAAGTTATGATACCTTTATGACCACCGCACTGTGCTGTCTCCCTAAGTTCGACTTTCCCCGCTGCACAGTGGGTGTGCTTCGTGAGCAAGTTGGCCAAAAATTCATTCAGTCATTTATTCATTTGATAGTTTTGAGTATTAGGACGTTTTAGTAAGCCACATATCAGTGTGCAGGGCCCAGATATTCGTGCGGGTATTCAGCAAGACCATACTGAAGGTGACACCAAGTCTGTCCCTAATGCTAATACATACTAATGAATGAGGTCGCTGCATTGGTGGTAACCGTTCTCGTGACGAAAACATCTCCATGGAACTCTTATCATGACCAGACAGTGCGTTACGTAATTTGTGGACGACCATAGCTTAAATTTTGTTTACCTTTCCCCAATGCAACTTACTGATATACTGAAATCAGTTGCCTTAACAATGGAACGGCTCCTTGATAAATTTTTCTATGGTCCAATTTTCTACCCTCCGCTTAACTCATAAGCCTTCAGTTATTTGTTGAACGCAATGACGTAATTTCATCAACAGCAGGGTTGGAAAAAACTCATAACCGTGGTTCAATCATTTAGTTAAGCCTAGTTAAATGCCTAAGCAAAAGTATCTAAGCAAAAGTGAATTGAGGGTGCTTTTACGAATACCTGATTGAATTTATGTAGGAGCCCTTTCTAAAATGTTCCTTCAAATTTCTGTTGGGGCTCTATCAGGAATATCTCTTGGAATTGCTTCAAGAATTTCTTCTGGAGTTTCCTGAAGAATTTCTTCAGTTATTTCTTTACAAATTCTCTTAAAATTTGTTGCAGTAGTACTTAACCCGTATGGGCCTGAGTCCTTGTTGCCGGAGTCATTCCGGTGGGTCACTGGGTCAAACTCTTATAAAAGGACTGTTTTTACTGAAATAACGTTCCACTTGAAACAGAGCCTGCATCTCAACCGAGAAATCCCATAATGATTTCCTGGTGAATCCCTAGTCTAATCAAATCTACACATACACCATTGAAATAATCCTGGAAAATGATAGAATTGACTATTTCTTACATTTTTTTGTCATTATTGATGCTTGCAGTAGCGCCCCTGTGAAAGAAAGGAAAGGATGTAGTCAGAAACTTTCCATAAATCCTTCATTATGGTCAAAAATTCCTCTTCAAAACTACAACGTCAATCAAACCCTTTGTTTGCAACTGATTCATGTTGGATTTCTTTCGAAGCAGGAATCCATTGGCATCGTCCTATCGAATCTCTCAAGAACGGCCCTTCACAAAGACGCGTAGAAACAATGCCCGACACTAACAAACCGACTCAAATTGAACGGCCTATGTCTTTCACTCATTCCCATTTCTTCGTCGGTTGGCCGTGCCCTCTTTTATGGTTCACCATAGACATAAAATATAGGAAGGAACCCTTGGAAAAACCACTGAAGCAATCTCTGCAAGGATTCCTATACATATCCGTCCTGTGATTATTTTAAGGATTCCGCTAGAGATTTCGCTAAAGATTGCTATAGAAATTCTTCTTGCGATTCCTCCAGAGATTTCTTCAAGGATTTTTCAGGAACTTCTCTTAGAGTTTCAGCAGATATTTCTACTAGGATTTATTTATTTATTTAGGAGCAAGGAAAAGCCCGCTTGAGTTGAACAAACAACACCGCTCATTCCCAAACGAGCGCAAAACCTCCTCATCTTTTCACATCAACAGATAAATACAATCCAAATGATACATTTTGCTTAACATACATATAAAATAATAAAACTAACTTTTTCTAACATGTTGACACAACACCCTTAAAATAGGGATTTCTCCAGGAATAAGATTTCTCAAGCATTTCCAGCTGGGATTTCTCCAGTAGTTGCTCTTGGGAGTCCTCTAAGAGTTCTAGGGGGATTCTGAGCAGAAATTGCCTGAGGAATCTCAGCAAAACTTCTTTGTGGATTCTAACAGAATATTTTGAATGAATTTTTGAATTCCTGCAGCAGGAACCCGGCGAGAATTCCTGAAGGAATTGCAAGTGGATTTCCAACAAAAATTACTGTTCGAATGAGTGTACCCAGTTTTGTACCTTTTAATTCCGCCCTCTTTTGCTTGTCCTTTCACAGATACGCGTATTTTGACTTCCACTTGTACTCTTCATCACAATGAACAATTTTATACGACCCACGAACATTCACAAAAACTTTTATGAAAAATATAATGAAAACAATTTTAAGTTGTAATCCACAAAAAAGGCACATAACTCCTTAAATGTATCAAATAAGGTAATAGTTTCGGAAGCTCTTTGGTGTAAATATCTGAGAGTCTCCTTTTTTGAATTTCTTTGATCTTGCAATAGAGAAATTAGAAAATCGAACTATTGTAAAACTTTTGGAGGAACTCCTTCGAAAAATTTCTCGTAATGTTTGTATAGAAGAGTGCTTATAAGAACTCTATACAGAAAATATCTCTGAGATATTTTTTGAATAAATAATACCTTCTCAGATCAATAGAAAATTTTTGGAAGTTTTTCAATAAAATCTAGAGGTAACTCTTGAAAAGTCCTTCACAGGATCCCGTAATATATGCTTGAAAGATTTCCATTTAAATCCCTATTTCTGGAAATGATGAAGTCTCAATTCGAACGAATTTTTGTAGGGATCCGAAACTAAAAACTATTGTAAAACTTGTGTATTAATTCCTGGAGAAAATCTTTGAAAGAATCTTTAGAAATACTTATTTAAAAGTCGTTTAAAAAAATCTATAGAAAATTCTTGAAAATTAATTAAAAGGGACCTTTTAAAAGTTCTTGAAATAATTTTTAAATGATATCTTATCAAACCAATTGAAAAATCTGAGGAGTGCTTAAATGAAATCCTTGGGAATCCTTCAAGGATTCCTTGATATGTTCCTAAAAAAAATCCATGCAAATTCCGAGATATATTTCTGAAAATGATTAAGTCTCGTTCCGGATTTCTGTAAGAATGTTCAGAAATCAACACCTACGATATACACTGTGGTGCATAATTGATCGGACAAACACCGATTTCCATACAATATGGCCAAGTTTGGGATGCTGTAACTTTGGTTTGCGTTGATGGATTGAGCTCAATTTTTGACACTATTTATATGCTGAATTCTACGTATACAAGGTACAAAATGTTTTCGTTCACAAGTTTGGGCGTGGCGAGGCGTTTAAAATGTGCAAAAGTGATCGGACAGCGGCACGCGTGTAAATCAAAGGGGTACCGCTGTGGAGTGGACCTGGTGTGGTGGTTAGAACACAAGACTATCACGCCGAGGACCTGGGATCGAATCCCACTCCCGACATACTCACAAAATGTGGGTTCTTCCTTCGAAAGGGAAGTAAAGCGTGGGTCCCGAGATAGCCTACGGTTAAAAATCTCGTTAATACAGACAAAAAAAGGGGGTACCGCTGTCCGATCACTTTTGCACATTTTGAACACCTTGCTGTGGTAACCGAGTTTCTTCTCAAACGGTACAACAACGCGGACACACGTCTTTCCGCTCCTAAAGTAGTTCACCGAATCCCTAACCAGGGCAGACTCCACTTCGACCAAGCAGGTGCAACCATACCCTCTTACACATCAATGGGTCGAAGCGCTCTTTCTCTTTCGCTCTCACATTTTCATTTCTTCCATCGTTCTTTCGTACAGCGAATTCAAGAACGAGTATCTCACACACACACACACATTGAGAAGCTTGTCCCGCCGTTCAATGGAAGGTGGAGAACTCGTGTTCGAAAAAGCTCGAGGCAATGCTTGACAGTTCTCATGCACTCTCAGAATATTTCAAACACAGTGTGTCGACCTTATACACTCTCAACATATATCAATGAATTTTTACATTCTTAATTATTTACATCACATCTACTACATTCTTTCCCTTCTCTACTCTAGAGAAATTTAAAGAATCAAATCACACGGTTTCAAATTATGGTCATGCTTCCCGATTGCACCCAGCTGGCCATACCTACGATAGGCACCCAGTTTTCATTTCTGGTCATGCTTTCCGAAAGCACCCAGCTGGTCATGCCTAAAAGAGGCACCCAGTTTTCATTTCTGGTCATGCTTTCCGAAAGCACCCAGCTGGTCATGCCTAAAAGGGGCACCCAGTTTTCATTTCTGGTCATGCTTTCCGAAAGCACCCAGCTGGTCATGCCTAAAAGAGGCACCCAGTTTTCATTTCTGGTCATGCTTTCCGAAAGCACCCAGCTGGTCATGTCTATAAGAGGCACCCAGTTTTCACTTCTGGTCATGCTTTCTGAAAGCACCCAGCTGGTCATGCCTAAAAGAGGCACCCAGTCTTCACTTCTGGTCATGCTATTAGAAAGCACCCAGCTGGTCATGCCTAAAAGAGGCACCCAGTTTTCATTTCTGGTCATGTTATTAGAAAGCACCCAGCTGGTCATGCCTAAAAGAGGCACCCAGTTTTCATTTCTGGTCATGCTTTCCGAAAGCACCCAGCTGGTCATGCCTAAAAGAGGCACCCAGTTTTCATTTCTGGTCATGCTTTCCGAAAGCACCCAGCTGGTCATGCCTAAAAGAGGCACCCAGTTTTCATTTCTGGTCATGCTTTCCGAAAGCACCCAGCTGGTCATGCCTAAAAGAGGCACCCAGTTTTCATATCTGGTCATGCTTTCTGAAAGCACCCAGCTGGTCATGCCTATAAGAGGCACCCAGTTTTCACTTCTGGTCATGCTTTCTGAAAGCACCCAGCTGGTCATGCCTAAAAGAGACACCCAGTCTTCACTTCTGGTCATGCTATTAGAAAGCACCCAGCTGGTCATGCCTAAAAGAGGCACCCAGTTTTCATTTCTGGTCATGTTATTAGAAAGCACCCAGCTGGTCATGCCTAAAAGAGGCACCCAGTTTTCATTTCTGGTCATGCTTTCCGAAAGCTCCCAGCTGGTCATGCCTAAAAGAGGCACATCTACTACATTCTTTCCCTTCTCTACTCTAGAGAAATTTAAAGAATCAAATCACACGGTTTCAAATTATGGTCATGCTTCCCGATTGCACCCAGCTGGCCATACCTACGATAGGCACCCAGTTTTCATATCTGGTCATGATTTCCGAAAGCACCCAGCTGGTCATGCCTAAAAGAGAGACCCAGTTTTCATTTCTGGTCATGCTTTCCGAAAGCACCCAGCTGGTCATGCCTAAAAGAGGCACCCAGTTTTCATATCTGGTCATGCTTTCTGAAAGCACCCAGCTGGTCATGTCTATAAGAGGCACCCAGTTTTCACTTCTGGTCATGCTTTCTGAAAGCACCCAGCTGGTCATGCCTAAAAGAGGCACCCAGTCTTCACTTCTGGTCATGCTATTAGAAAGCACCCAGCTGGTCATGCCTAAAAGAGGCACCCAGTTTTCATTTCTGGTCATGTTATTAGAAAGCACCCAGCTGGTCATGCCTAAAAGAGGCACCCAGTTTTCATATCTGGTCATGCTTTCTGAAAGCACCCAGCTGGTCATGCCTAAAAGAGGCACCCAGTTTTCATTTCTGGTCATGTTATTAGAAAGCACCCAGCTGGTCATGCCTAAAAGAGGCACCCAGTTTTCATTTCTGGTCATGCTTTCCGAAAGCACCCAGCTGGTCATGCCTAAAAGAGGCACATCTACTACATTCTTTCCCTTCTCTACTCTAGAGAAATTTAAAGAATCAAATCACACGGTTTCAAATTATGGTCATGCTTCCCGATTGCACCCAGCTGGCCATACCTACGATAGGCACCCAGTTTTCACTTCTGGTCATGCTTTCTGATAGCACCCAGCTGGTCATGCCTAAAAGAGGCACCCAGTCTTCACTTCTGGTCATGCTATTAGAAAGCACCCAGCTGGTCATGCCTAAAAGAGGCACCCAGTTTTCATTTCTGGTCATGTTATTAGAAAGCACCCAGCTGGTCATGCCTAAAAGAGGCACCCAGTTTTCATTTCTGGTCATGCTTTCCGAAAGCACCCAGCTGGTCATGCCTAAAAGAGGCACCCAGTTTTCATTTCTGGTCATGCTTTCCGAAAGCACCCAGCTGGTCATGCCTAAAAGAGGCACCCAGTTTTCATTTCTGGTCATGCTTTCCGAAAGCACCCAGCTGGTCATGCCTAAAAGAGGCACCCAGTTTTCATATCTGGTCATGCTTTCTGAAAGCACCCAGCTGGTCATGCCTATAAGAGGCACCCAGTTTTCACTTCTGGTCATGCTTTCTGAAAGCACCCAGCTGGTCATGCCTAAAAGAGACACCCAGTCTTCACTTCTGGTCATGCTATTAGAAAGCACCCAGCTGGTCATGCCTAAAAGAGGCACCCAGTTTTCATTTCTGGTCATGTTATTAGAAAGCACCCAGCTGGTCATGCCTAAAAGAGGCACCCAGTTTTCATTTCTGGTCATGCTTTCCGAAAGCACCCAGCTGGTCATGCCTAAAAGAGGCACATCTACTACATTCTTTCCCTTCTCTACTCTAGAGAAATTTAAAGAATCAAATCACACGGTTTCAAATTATGGTCATGCTTCCCGATTGCACCCAGCTGGCCATACCTACGATAGGCACCCAGTTTTCATATCTGGTCATGATTTCCGAAAGCACCCAGCTGGTCATGCCTAAAAGAGGGACCCAGTTTTCATTTCTGGTCATGCTTTCCGAAAGCACCCAGCTGGTCATGCCTAAAAGAGGCACCCAGTTTTCATATCTGGTCATGCTTTCTGAAAGCACCCAGCTGGTCATGCCTATAAGAGGCACCCAGTTTTCACTTCTGGTCATGCTTTCTGAAAGCACCCAGCTGGTCATGCCTAAAAGAGGGACCCTTTTTTCATTTCTGGTCATGCTTTCCGAAAGCACCCAGCTGGTCATGCCTAAAAGAGGCACCCAGTTTTCATTTCTGGTCATGCTATTAGAAAGCACCCAGCTGGTCATGCCTAAAAGAGGCACCCAGTTTTCATTTCTGGTCATGCTATTAGAAAGCACCCAGCTGGTCATGCCTAAAAGAGGCACCCAGTTTTCTTTTCTGGTCATGCTATTAGAAAGCACCCAGCTGGTCATGCCTAAAAGAGGCACCCAGTTTTCATTTCTGGTCATGCTATTAGAAAGCACCCAGCTGGTCATGCCTAAAAGAGGCACCCAGTTTTCTTTTCTGGTCATGCTATTAGAAAGCACCCAGCTGGTCATGCCTAAAAGAGGCACCCAGTTTTCTTTTCTGGTCATGCTATTAGAAAGCACCCAGCTGGTCATGCCTAAAAGAGGCACCCAGTTTAAATTCTTGTTATACTTACTAAAGCACCCAGTTTCAAATTCACTTTTTTTCACTACCGACTCCGCCATTGTGGTAACCGAGTTTCTTCTCAAACGGTACAACAACGCGGACACACGTCTTTCCGCTCCTAAAGTAGTTCACCGAATCCCTAACCAGGGCAGACTCCACTTCGACCAAGCAGGTGCAACCATACCCTCTTACACATCAATGGGTCGAAGCGCTCTTTCTCTTTCGCTCTCACATTTTCATTTCTTCCATCGTTCTTTCGTACAGCGAATTCAAGAACGAGTATCTCACACACACACACACATTGAGAAGCTTGTCCCGCCGTTCAATGGAAGGTGGAGAACTCGTGTTCGAAAAAGCTCGAGGCAATGCTTGACAGTTCTCATGCACTCTCAGAATATTTCAAACACAGTGTGTCGACCTTATACACTCTCAACATATATCAATGAATTTTTACATTCTTAATTATTTACATCACATCTACTACACTTGCCACGCCCAAACCTGTGAATGAAAACATTGTGTACCTTGTATACGTAAAATTCAGCATATACTGTCCCGTAACGTGGGTAGATCACCTTAGAATGGTGCGTTGCGGCGTAAGATCTACCAAATCAAATTTTGATCTTAATATTTTCCTGCCTGAAGTAACTAGGCAGTAGGTTCCAAATATTCCAAGATCAAAATTTGATGCACTTTTTTGATGCTTATGTAATATTTTTGTTTTAATTTTGATGCTAATCAACATTTTATTTCAGCAGGTTTCAGGTAAATGTATCGTATGATACACATAATATTGTAAACATATATAACTGTGGCGAGCGTATCACTAATATGTTGCTTATTCAACGTCAACGTTAATATTATCTCATATTTCAGATATTTCAGATTCTCAACCTAAAAATCAAGTAATTCAAATAAATGCCATTAAAATGATGAGGAAACCAGGATGTATTGGGCAGATAACTATTTCGGAGCAATCTAATAATGGTGTGCCTGAACGTTGACCAACTGTATCCTCTGAAGTACCCTTCCACTAACAACACCCATATCCCCTTGACACCTAGGCCTGAGAGGTCGAAGAACTTTCTACATCTTTCTTAAGTGAAATTTGTGCGACTTGCTTAATGCTAATGTTTACTTTTTCAGTGGTAACCAGGTAAATGATAAAAGTAAATATGACAATTTCTCATATCTCACAGCCACCCCCGGATGTGTACGGTCGGCTATGCTATGCTATGCTATGTATACGTAAAATTCAGTATATAAGTAGTTCCGTGTCAAAAATTGAGCTCAATCCATCAACGCAAAACATAGTTACAGCATCTCAAACTTGGTAATTTTATATGAAAATCGGCGTTTGTCCGATCAATTATGCACCACAGTGTATATATGTATTAAATTTGCAGTTGTAGTTGAAGACAAATCACAATTTTTGATGTATTACATATTCTAAGTTTTGTTACACCAAAACTTATCATTCTGTAATAAAACAGCCAACATATTTTGAGACTTCTCAATTTTGACCAACCTCCTGTCACTGTGCGCCCGGAGAGGGTAAATATTCTTTGTCCGATTCTCCGAACCAAACAAATTTGGTCTTCTGTTTTTGAATCATTCCCCGGGTAGGACAGGAGGGGCTTGCCTCCGAATAGAAATGTTTATGCTGAACAAATAATAATCCAGAAAGATTGTCCTCTCCTTTGGTTCTTTGTTCGTGTTTGGACGACGAACAACGACGAATTCAGGCTGGTGCGAGGGAAAGTTGAAAAGAAGAGAAATTCGGTGTACTCCCCCTGCATGGTGCGTTTTCAAATGAATTGAGTGCACACAGGAAGAATTAAGAGCACTTAATACCTTTCGGTGCGTTTGAAACTTTTACGAGACATTAAGGGGCTATAAAGTTTCTGGATTGTGGAACTATTTCCCCCTTCGTTGATTTTTTTCATACAAAAAAAAAGTTCATGAAGATTGCTGATTGCTCGACCAGAATCGTCGTCAGCATCGTCATTAAACGTTTGGGATGAAATTATTTACCATTGTTGGCGACGGTGCCGAACTGTATCATTAATTGAAAATTATGTAAATCTGCGCGCCAGAGTGTGGTGGAAATAGTGTAGATCCGGAACGCAGTTTGTAACCACCGCGGCGGCAATGATTTTCGCGGTTCAGTGCACTTTTTGTGTGCAACGGGTGTGTAGGGTCGGGCGTAGCCCTTTTCTTTGTATCGTCGTCGGAAAAGGTCTGTGTCAACATAATAAACACACGTTCGTTTGCAGGGCTGCTATCGATTGCTGTTCACAACATGGTCAACGATGACCTGATTTTCTTGTCAAGAAAGTCAAATGAGGGCAACCATATGTACCTGTGTGCCAAGTTTTTCGTTGGGGCTCCCAGATGGCATCAATCGCCCGTTCTTCAACGTAGCCCCGGTCCCCGATTAGAATTCGTTCTATGAGATTCCGACCTTTTTACGAGTCCTCACAATCGTTCTGATCTGATATAAAAACCAACAAACTGGCAATCAGTTCCGGAAATCGGAAGAAACAAAAATAGCTACAAATTGGGTTAGTTTGTTTGAAGAACGAAATCTCTTTAGCCTTTACCCCTACGTCTTATATTTGGTGCCCGAGCAGAACGCACTCGTTTATTATGGGGTAAACACGCGATGAGTCCTTTGAGACTGTGCTTATTGCTCGTTATGAGCTTGGGAATGGTCCAGTTTGGAGTTCGCTCGATAGCTGGGTCAGCAGAATTTTGGAAGGGGCGCTAAAGATGGTCCAGCCCAGTTAGAATTCAATGGATGGTTGGCCTTTAATGTTTGGTTTTCACTTTCTTCAACATGTTTCGATTTAACTTTCTACAAGATCTTCATCTTTGTAGTAGATCTCTTCTAGGTGTCTTCTTCTTGGCAAACGTCCCAATTTGAACAAAGCCTGTTTCTCAACATAGTTTTCCATAAGCACTTCCACAGCTATTAAATTAGAGCTTCCTGTGCCAATAACCAGTTTGCATACAAGAGTGTATCAAGACGAAGGTATGTCTTCTTCTATTTGGCGTTACGTCTTCTTTGTTTTATAGTCCCCTTAGCTTACTTCTCAGCGTAGTATTCTATGAACAATTCCACTGTTATTGATTGAGAGCTTCCTCTGCCCAAGACCATTTCGTACGTGTATATCGTGCGGCCGGCACGAAGAAACTTTATCCGCAAGGATGTCAAGGAAATTTCCTTTACGAAGAGCTCCTGGACCAACCGTGAATCGAACCCATCATTCCCACGTCTAACTCGGGAAACGTTCGCCGCCTTCAAAAACATGCATTTTTTCCAACACATTCTGATTGACGGACATCACTTCATCGACATTATCGACGTCAGGACCTGTCGTGGCGCTAATATCGACTCTAACCAGTACACGATGATGGTCAAACTGCGCTTTCCGTCAACAACAATGTCCAGTGCCGGCGTCCGTCACAGTATAACCTTGAGCGATTAAAGTAACCGGATGTCGCCTCAGCATACGCGCAGATTTCCAAGGCAGCGTTGCCAGACGAAGATGAGCTCGATGTGGCCCTTCTAGAGAAAGTTACAGTTAAAGCAGCCATCAACGACGAAGCTGCGACCAACGTTGGGTACGTGGCACGGGGTTGATGGAATGAATGGTTCAACAAGGAGTGCTGAGCGATTTGAAAAAAAAGACACTTTTCCGTTTTGTCTTCAACCAGAGGTTGTACAAACTGAACTATCACTAACAAGAAACAACGGACAGCAATCGAAACACCCAGTAGTCCAGTGGAGAATTCCGTTCCGTTTGACGAAAAGTTTTCACCGACTACAGTGGTAATCGAACCCACACTCCGAGGCTTACTGACGCTCCTAATCGCAAGGCCACGAAGAGAAGAATACAAACAGAAGCGGAAACAGAAGATCCAGCTCTTCTGACAGAAAAGCACCGACTGGAAGAACCGGAGTGCTACGAAATGGAACTGCTGTGTCGTTCCCAAGAATCACAAAAGTTCTACCAGAAGCTCAACACATCCTGCGACGGCTTCGTGCCGCGAGCCGAAATATGCAGAGATAAGGACGGGGACCTCTTGACGGACAAACGTGAGGTGATCGAAAGGTGAAAGCATCATTTTGATGATCACCTGAATGAAGTGGAGAACGTAGGCATGGGAGACCACGGCGACGGAGGAAATCACTACGCCAGTGCAGCAGAGGACATAAATGATTCAACTCCATCGCTCAGGGTAGTTAAGGATGCCATTTACCAGCTCAAAACCAACAAAGCAGCTGGTAAGGATGCACTATGGAAGGGGATTTAGGTGGCCAAAAATCGAAAATTTACTTCATTCAATTTGAGATTAATGTTCGGTAGTTGGAAGTAGACTGCTTGGACCAGTAAACCCTAGAATATTAGTTTGTTAATCCATATAATTATCGAGATATTGATATTGGCTGCAGAACCGCACAGAGCTATGGAAAATTATGGACGAGAACAGCTTTCCCGGGAAGCTGACTAGACTGATAAGAGCAACGATGGACGGTGTGCAGAACAGCGTAAGGATTTCTGGTGAACTATCCAGTTCATTTGAATCTCGACGGGGACTACGACAAGGTGATGGACTTTCCTGCCTACTATTCAACATCGCCCTGGAAGGTGTTATGCGACGAGCCGGGCTCAACAGCCGGCGTACAATCTTCACGAAATCCGGCCAATTTGTCTGTTTTGCGGATGACATTGGATA
>NC_085138.1:377421191-377471191 GCF_035046485.1 Aedes albopictus | reverse complement strand
AGTAACTATCGGAATAAGTTTCCAAGAACATGATAAGGTATACACGAACAACACCGTCAAATTTATTGTATAATGTACCCTACCCAACTAATCGCACAAGCTGCCTGAATGTATGATGAAGAAAGCTAGTGGCGATACAGGAGGATCCAGTCATGATTTTTTTCTGCTCCGGTTTGTAGAAAGTCTAGAAATTGCGATAGATTTCAATGCTTAGTGGTTGGAGTAGCTAGCGGTCTCTAACAGAACGAATCCCCAGCCACTGACTGGCTGTTTTGGTGATCCCACTGAAACGCGAACTGCAGGTCCTTTTTTACTTGGTTGTCATTTGTTTTCACACAACACACAACACCTCAGTTGCCAAGGTTTCAGCAAACCCACCAAGTGCGCAGGGTAGTTGATTTGAAAATGCGCACCTCCTTCGGTGATTTACTTCACCCGTCGACCAACAGGTGGCGTTGAGTGCAACAGAGTGCAACGATGCCAACCTCACGCATACTGCGATACTTGAGTGGGACATCTATGTATTAATTATCTAAGGAGCTAGGCACATAGCTCCCGGGGAGCTCGTCTCATGCGCTGCGTGAGCTGTTGGTATCTAAGGTGAAAAACATCTTCTTGGTAACGAAGAACCTCAACAACTTTTTTCCGTACACAACTCAAGTGTCTGGTTGGTCTATGCGATGCGACTAGGGACTCTCAATGCAAAGGTCAAGGTTTCAATTCTCGTTCGTTTAGGAAGTTTTTGTCATGAAATTTTCTAATTTAACCAGCGCATGAGACGAAGCTCATGAGACACATATGGAGAAAAATGAGGCACACAACTTTCAGTCTCACAATGTACAGTGCTCCTGGGAGCTCGCTTGCAATGTGGCTCCCGTACATGGGACTACAGCACGTGTACATTAACTCTGGTTGGAACAGTTTAGATTACATTTGCCATATTTTGATGCCTGATACCCCCGAAATTTGACTAGGTTTTGAACAGTGTTAGAACCTGATGTGCGACATTTTAAACCTCATATTTTTCTATTTCTTCTGGACAGCCGTGTGCAGCATAGTTGTCCCATGTTAATAGGGTTTCCCATATAACATTGGACATCTATGCTACACACGGCAGTGAGGATCCTTCTGAAATTCCTCCAATAGTTCTCGGAATAGTTCTCTCGGAATTTTCTTCCTGGATTTTTTTTTTCGGGATGCCTCATGGAGGTCCATCTGAAAGTCTCCAAAGAATACTTACGAGGATTTCTCTTTGGATTTTCTTCTGGTATTTTACCTGCAGTTCCTTTTTGTTTTGTTTTTTTGGAATTCGGTCTGAAAATTCATTCAGATGTTTTTTCAGAGATTTTTTCAGAAACTTCTCCTTGAGACGCTTTTAAAATGTATCCAGTAGTTCTTTCTGAGATTTTGAAAATTCCTTTTGGGATCATACCGAATATTTCTACTGGGATTCCTTTAAAAGTTCATTCTGACGTTCCTCAAAAATGTTAGATTTCTCCAAGACTTTTTTCTCGGTATTCCTTCTGATGTTTCATACTTGATGTTTTCAGGAATCCATTCTTGTAGAGACGAACCAGCCAAGGGCTGAAAGTCTCTCAAATAAAGATAAATCAATCAATCAATCAGAAATCCATTCTGGAAATTCTTCCTAAATTTCTTATGAGATTTCTGATCTCGGAATTTCTTCTGGAATCATTCAAAAAGATCCTTCTGGAGTAATTCTTATATTCTTTCAGTAGTTCGTCCTTATGCATTATTGGACATAACTAGAAGAATAAATTCTAAGTTAATTTGCTGAGTTGATTCTGAAAATCATAGAATCAGTTCTAGGAAGAATACCAAAAGGACCTTATCAAGAAATTTCGAAAGTCAAAGAAATATCCCTGAGAAATCTCTGTTGCAATCTGCAGGAATCCCACAAAGAATTCCTGAAAAAAAAAATCCAAAAGCAACGCTAGCAGAAATGGCGTATTGTTGACTATATCATGACCAATGGCTGATTTAAGATAAAAGGTTTTATCCATGTTTCCGGTTTTCCCAAAATAATAAAACAATATGGTAGATACTTCGTTTAAATGCTTTGACATTGCAACTTAACAAGTTTAATGGACGGCTTGAATGAAACGGCACACAACTGGTCGATTTCTTCGGCTCGCCGGCTGAGGCAGTAGGGTTCCACTGATGCGATGGCAGACGAGTGTTGATGCCAAAAACGGCGGTGACAGGTTGGACTTTGGTTATCACGGGATTTGGTAAGCGGCGGGCATGGTGCTTGACCCTGAAATTTATTTTATTTGACGTCAATCATTCGTAGACCGTTAGTTAGTTTACCACGAGGCAGGACAGCGTAGGTGCTCACTGTGCTACAAAGCGGGTGGCGACGAGACGGGCTCTCAGAGACGTTGGACCTTACGGCAGTGACACGAGTACAAAGGTGGGTCAGCGTTCCTTGGGTTGACGAAGCGAGACTTGTGGCGGCTCTTCCAGGTATAATAGCGGAGCACCCCGTAGCAAAGCAGATGTCGGTGGCAAAATGGGACTCTCCTGCGTCTGAGTGGTTCGTCTGGCAATAAAGCAGACCTTCCAGCGATAAAATTGGCCAACTCAGCGGACCTTCTGGTAACAATATGGTCTTCTGAGTGGCCAAGCAGTCCTTCCGGCGGGCGGCGAAGTGGATCTTCTGGAGGCGTAACAACTGTTACGACGAGTCTTTCAGCGGCGAAGAGGGTCTTCCGATGACAATTTGGGCGTCTGATTAACGCGGCCCCCAGCCGGTGATGGAATTGTTCTTCTGGTGATACTTTCGGGGTGACAAAGCAAATCCTCTGTCTGGGGTTTTGCCATACAATCTCAATCCCGGTCACAAAAAAAAGACAAGAAAATGGGACCGAAAACAGAAATGTAATTCAACTGTCTTTGGCAAATTTTTTGACTATCGACAAGTAGGCGATTATTTGTCTATGCATTGCAAATAACAACCAAATATTTCCCCTTATTTATTTGGTCAAACATATTTGGCCATTACATTATTTGTCAAATATATTTGTTTAAAAATGACAAATATTTGCTCAATTGACAAACAGTCTAATGGGTACTTTAGCAACAAAACATTAAAAAAGCACATCAAATCTCGATCCTGGAATGTCTGCTCATCACAGATCGGCCACTTGAGGCATGAAAACATTAACAATCAAATTAACGAAATTTGTTGTGGTGGTAGATCTTACGCCGCAACGCACCATTCTAAGGTGATCTACCCACGTTACGGGGTCTTTAAGCGGGCCCGACACGAGCATCAATATTTCATCAATATCGATACTTCTTGTTTGAATTTTCTTCAAACTCTTGGTTTTCCCAAAGTATTTTTGGAAAATCTTTCGATTAAGCTTAAGGTTTGATAGAAATTTCTACAAAAAGTAGCGATATTGATGAAGTATTGAGGCTCATGTGGGGTCCCCTTTAGAAGTGGAGGCGAATGAATTAAAATTAATAAATTTAAAGCCTCAAAAAAAAAAACTTCTTTAGAAGTTCCTCTAAATTTTCCGCCAGGTGTTCGCTTACGGGCTCTTCTTTCTATGATTCATCAAGGTTTTTCATGGAAGAATCCCAGAAGGAACTCCTAGTGTATTCTCAGATATTACACTAAGAGTTCCTTCTGGGATCCTTCCATGAAAATCGCTAGAGATTTCTGTCGGAATTCCGCTGGAAACTATTTACTGGGCTGCTTAAATCCGGAACTCCTTTACGAACTCATTCCACAATTCCTGCAAAGATTTCTTCAGGAATACCATACCATACCATACCAGAATTCCATGTGAGATCTCTCTAGGAGTTCTTTTTGAGATTTCTTCAGGAATTTGTTTAGAAATTCCGAGATTCACTTATAAAATCCTTCTGGGAATCCTTCAAAAACTTTTTCCGGCATTCCTCCAAGAACTTCTTCCGGGATTCCTCCAGGAACTGATTCCAGGATTCTTTCATTAAGGAATTGTTTCCGGGATTACTTCGGAATTCTCTTCTGGGATTCCTACGGGAACCTCTTTTGGGATCCCTCGAGAAACTTTTTTCCGGAATTCTTTCGAACTGCTTCTACAATTCCAACGGAAAATTACCTCGGAATTCTTTCAAGATCTGTTCCTGGATTATTTATATTGATGAACTTCTTCCTGTAGGACTTGAGACTTCTTTCGGGATTTCCTTGAGAACTCCTTACAGGATTGCTCTGGGAACTCCTTCTGAGAATCCTCCAAAAACTCAGATTTTTCAAGAGCTTCTTCCGGGATTCCCCCAAACTTCATCAAGGATTCTTCTAGGGACTATTTTCGGAATTCCCCCGAGAATTCCTTCTGGGACTCTTACAGGAACCTCTAACGGGATTCTTTCAGGAACTATTTCCGGAATTCCTCCGGGAATTCCTTCTGGGATACCTAGTTCGGGATCGCTCGAGAAGCTTTTTCCGGAATTATTTTGGACTTCTTAAGAACTCCTTCCAAAATTTCCCCCAGAAAATTCTTCCGGATTTTTTTCAAGATTTGCTCCCTGGATTCCTTTCTATTCATGAACTCCTGAAATTCTTCTGGATTTTTCAGATTTTGCTCCCTAGATTCCTTTCCATTCATGAACTCCTTCCTGGATTCGCTTGGGAACTCATTACTCCTCCCGGGAATCCTCCAAAAACCCCGGTATTTTTCCAAGAACTACTTTCAGGAGCTCCTTGCGAGATTCCTCCGGAAATTCCTACTAGGATTCCTCCGGCAGCTCCTCCCAGAATACCTCGAAGAACCTCTTCTGAGATTCCACCAGGAACTTCTTTTGTGATTCCTACGGGAACACCTTTCGGGATTTCTCTAGGAACTTCTTCGGGGATTGCGCCGGGATCATCTTCCGGGATACTTCCATAAACCGCTTCCAGTTATCTTTTCAGAAACTCTGAAGAGTCCAAGACGGTTCGCGAAAGATAAATCAATCGAGCTCAAGTTTGTACTAATGATGTACATATGTATAATAGGTTAACAAACAGTCAAAATTTGAGAATTTTGGATGCACTCTATGAAAAGTTACAGCATGTTGAACTATTTTGTGAGATAAAAAAGTTGCCTCTCCCAAATATTTTGGCCACCCCCTGTATTTGTACAAAAATAACGAGAAGACCAGCGAATATCATCATTTTAAAAAAGTAGCTTAGTTTCCATACTTTACAGGAAAAATATAGAAACAGGGCCAAAACTACTTTTAGTATTTATTACAGCGTGCGCCAATGATAGGAACCATGTAGGTGCATGATTACATTTTTTAACTTCGGTTCCTTTTCGCATTATTTGCATGCATTCCTTATGGGATAAGCCATAACTGGTACACTATGGCGAAAAAGAGTACAAGGAAGCCGAAATTTTGAGGAAAATGATTTATTTCTACCATAATTTGAGCAAAATGTGTAGTTTAAATGCGTGCAACCGTTCACAATTTTTTTATCTTGTTGTTCACAATTTTTTTTCTTGTTGATTTACATCGTTAAAGAGTGAAAATCAACTATAATTGGAACACTTACCCTAGTATGAGAGAGGATCCAAGAAGCAAGAGCAGCCAAGAGAAGAATTCATCGCAGGAAGTAAAAGCTGTATAGGAGAAATGTAATTGTCGAGCCGCAAAACATGGCATGGAAGCATGGAACATAATAATATGCAAACATTTTATAAAACTCTTCATGACTTACAGACAAAACCAGCGCCGACTCCTGCCATGTGCCCCTCCAATAATAACCGAGAAGGTAACATCGTTGAATGATTCTCTAAGCTAATTCACAAACAGATTAAGCATAAGTGATAATATACAAGCTGTGGAGTACCCAACGCAATGCTTGTTGAGATTAGAACTTGGATTAGAATAGCCATTAAAGAACTGAAAAAAAGGTAGAGCTCCACGAACACACAGCCAGGCAGACTTAAGGCTTTTATTTGCTCTCAGGACAAAAAGGAACATTGACAGGAATTCCCCAATTACTGAGGAATAACGGTCCAAGCATGCAAAATAAAGGGTCGTATCTGTTTAATAGGCTAAAAAATCATCCAGTATTTTCCAGTAAAACTCAAAAATAAGTCGAGCCGGACTACCTTATTGCTGCTCCATTAACCGATTGCGCATATTTTCTAACTTGCCAACTTATCGCTCTGGGGCTTCCAGCGAAATACAGCGCGCGTCCTTTCTACCAAGTCAAATCCCGTATGCGCTTGGGTGACTGCACAAAGCATGCTTTATATTCGGAGCCGATTAAATGGCATCGCCGTTTGCTTAGACACATTATTGATAACAGACGTGTCAGAGACAGAGAGAGAAACACTAAATTGATAAGCTGTCTTCCAAACCTTATGGGGAGAAATGTAGCTACTAGCAAAGACAGCACAGCACCTATTACATTGTCCGATGATTAGGAGGTGAATAACAAAGTTCGACTATAAATTTGCGACTCAGAAGATGTGCTCCGGTTATAAAGCGTTCAGCTGTTGGCTAGAGATGAGATGCTCCAGTTCAAGAAGCTTCGCTTCGGGGTATGCAGTAGGGTGGATCATTGTGATCGTTTTCTCGGATCAAGGCTGATTTGGTTTCATTTTGACTCCTGAGAAAAATTTAATTGATATAAAAAATTATATTTATTATATTATATGAAAAATTTAGCAGCTTTTACTGAATTCTGTCTGCGTCAGTGAAATCCATCTTTGTAGTACCACAGAGCTTTTGTAGGGTGTGTTTTGAATGTCAGTTCGATGAGTGAATCTGGCGAAGTGAAAACTGGACGGTGATGGAAAACATTTCGGCTAGCTGTTTCTTTGTCGCGGTTTCCTTCGTCATACGCAAGCAACACGTAAGTGGAGTGAAAATTAGTGTAATTATTCGGATCCTAATGCTATAGAGGCTGGTTATTAATAATCTACATCTGAGACATTGACAAAGATAAGATGAAATATCTGTCTGCTATGACGGAAATTAGCGCATATGACGAAGGTAATTTTAACCCAACGTACTTGACAGTTTTCCCGAAATAGTTATTTGATTTTGCTTACCTATATCGGTATCACCATCAAGTCGACGATCATCCACTCTTCGAATTCATCACATTTACTGCGCCGCCTTTCAGGTGTTCAATGAAGTGCTGCTCCCACCTTGCCTCACTCTCGCTGAACTCCTTGTATAATTTCCGTGTTTTTTCAGGAACATCATTTTACACGATAACTTCTGAATTCTAATAATAAGTAAATTTTGACGTGAAAGGTAATTCAAGTTGTCACATTGGACAGTGTTTGTTGTTTTTGATTCTATTTTTAGTAACCGCTTGCTCATCAACTCAAATGACTAGTGGATCTTTATATAGAGTTCGTTATCATATGATAGGCTATCTTTCATCGACCCAAATTTAAGTTAGATTACACCCTGATAAGAACACTACATGAATACCGCAATTTTTGACCGAGCCAGGGACTAGTTCGGATCAATCATTACCCCGCAGCAGGATGTTACATTTTATTACAGTTTTTTTTTTTGCTTTATTATTGATTCACGAAGAATGTTATCGTTTTCAGTTTTCCTCGATAGACATATCCTCTAACGTATGTTTCTTTTGTTTTCTTTTTGCTGGATTGGTTGTAGTTTCTTTTCTCTATTCATAATATTGGGTTATCTTTTGTTCTACATTTGTTTTCCACTCTGTTGTTGGGTATATAATCATTTTTTATCCCGTTTCTGTTTTTTAATATTTGCTCACTTTTACTGTTTTATGGTCTGACTTGTTGCACTCCGGCTCTGAAGAGGGGCCTTCTCTTCGTCTTCTCATGTCAGTTGAATAATCTCTCTTATATAGGATAGATGGGTTGTATGGTATGGTTCATTGTCACGGACCCGATGATGATGGTTAAGATTAAATTTGTCTTACGTGCTAAAGTGTTAGCCTTCCCCGTCGGCAGGCTGCAACTAAACAGTGTTGTTGTTGTTGTGTGTATCGGATTGCACTTTTGCATTCCGTGGAGGTGTCTTTGAATCATGTTGGATTATCTTAACGAGAGAGTATTACAAAGATCACCCCAATGGCGAGATATTCCATCTCGACTCTCATTTGCTGTGTGTTGCGATTAAATTTGCTATTTCGTTATCTGTTTTGGGGGAGTTGGTTTAATTTAAATATTTTTGTACTTAGGTACTACGTTATACTTTATCATATTGGTATGGTTGTGATGACTTCTCCGGCTAGGCATTTTAGCCACTCTCAGGAGATGACAGATGTATAAACCGAAAATTTGGGACACTACGCTTGAACAAAGGTGTAACTGGATCGAAATGCTTCTGTTTTAACCGAACAAACAAAACGCTTCGACAGCTCAGTTTACATAGATTTGTCTTCTTGAAGATTCCAACCCGTTGAAGCACTTCCATTGTGATCGCTTGCGTATAAACAGGTGATAAGCCGAAACTGAATGGTGGTATGTCATCACTCCTACTCAACTGTTGTCCCTATAAAAAGAACCCTCTGCGCGGGGAACTATTTCAGACAATCGAAATCGTCCATCATAAAAGGATGAAGCATTTGCGTCAGTCGAACAAAGTTAGAATGATCATGCAAAAAAAAAAACCAATCGGCCATATTGCAAAGGAGCAAATGTTCTCGAAAAACTTCTGAATTTGGCGTCATCATTGTCAAAGTTTGTTGGAAGCATGGCGATTCGCGATTTTGTAATAGCTAACACGTTTTAAGCAAACTAGGGAACATTAAAAAGGAAGCTTTTGTTGCTACTGATGTGTACAAATGATGGTTATGTTTTCTGTTGAAGACCCTGCCCTCGACTTTTGACAGAATCTTTCGAAACTGATTCTGTTAGTATGTAATGTGTTAACACAATGATCAATCCCCATTCATTTTCTAACTACAGGTCGGAATCGATTATCCGCAGTCAGGTTCAGAAGCTTTCGAAACATAACTAAGGAACGGAATATTCTGCTAAGCTGAAATTTCGACTGATTACTAACCAAGGCTGGTTTGATAAAATGTCAAAAAATCAGCTTTTTACAGCATTTCGTTCCTCAGATGTATGTCTGAAATGTTTTAGATCTCGACTCCGGATAATAGAGTTCGACCTGTTTTATATATTGGTACAGTTTTGATTTCATAAAGCGATTACACGAATTCATTATCATTCCGAAAGTATTACTAATTGAAGAAAATTTGAACAAAACGCCCTAGAGGTTAAAGGATGGAATTCCCCTGAATAACCATCTCTACAAACCCCTTGTACCAGTATTCTTATTATCTGAAAATCTACGCCACATTCTTGATTTCAGACCATTCCATAACCAAAATCCTAACTCCTTTCTATTTACGAGGGAATCGGTGAGTCGCTGGCATCTCGATAAATAGATGTTATCCCATCTCTACTATCTCTTTCCACCCTTGTAATGCAGACTGGGCAACGCTCTTAGCAGGTTGATTCAGGTATTCCCAATTGTGTTTCTTTTCGTTTCAGAGAGACAGAGATCAATGGCGCTTAAAAGCTCAGGCTTGTTAGCCAGGACACAGTAAAAATGCCTGTGCCTCATCCCTGAAGTAAAAAGACCCATGGAGTGACATAAAATTTCTTAGCTACGTCACTCTCAACATTGGTGTTTTAATATAATACAACACTCATATCCTTTCCTAGCCTCATAACGGAGAAGATGGGCGTGGCCGGCAATGAAAGTTTTCATGTCTTTTCTACTTCAACCTCCGATTAAGTAGCTGTTCTTTCCCTAACAGCGTTCCATAAGTAATCGGAGTGGGAGCAAAAAGTTTTTAAAGAATGTTACAGTTACAGGACTATTCGAAATGAGCAGTTTTAAAGACAGTGGGTTTGTATATTGGCAAAAATAAAGATGCGGTGCCTTTGAATAATTCTCATTTCTTCCTGGCCGAACTTCGGAGAGAAATGTGAGGGAAATTTTACTTGGAAACTTGTAGGAATTTCTGAGTATGTTGCAAGAGAAATTTACAAATGTCCCTTTTGCAGATCTTCATAACGAATTATTGACGATAATTTAGTTTCTAAAATATCTCGCTCAACTCTTGACACAGGATCAGGATCGGGAATTTCGATAATGATTTGTTTGTGGATTCCACAAGAAAATTCTTCCAGAATTCCACAAGGTGCTGTCCATAAATTATACGTAGACTTTATTGGTCATCTCAGACCTCCCCTCCATCCCCCCCTCAAGGATGGATCTGTTTTTTTATGGGTCGTAAACTTTGGCCAGATCTCCCCAACACCCATATAATAGTCCACGTAGCTCATGGAGAAACTTATGGATTATTAAATTTACAATAGATGGGCATTTCTTGTGCTACTCCATAGTTCGTTTTCAGAATTTTTCCAGGTATTCCTCCTTATCTTCAGGCATTTCTGCAGAAGGAATTATTCCTTTGCATTTCTCCAGGAAGTTTTTGAGAGATTTCTCAAAAGATTCTTCCCAAAGTTCTTCCAGGGGTATCTACAGAAATAACTTCAGGTATTCCTATATATATTGCTTTATGAATTCCTCCGGATATTCTTCAGAAATTTTTCCAGAGATTTTCTCAGAAATTCTTACATACATTCTTCTAGGAATTTATGTATTGTTGATATTTCTTTAAGTATTCTATTTAAAAATTATTAAGAAATTTATCTAGAAAATCTTCCCGGAATTTCTTCACAAATTTTTATAAAGGGTATCTTCAAGAATTACACTCCTTCTGAAATTTTCACAGGGTTTCTGGTCAGTGAATCTTCCAGTTCTTCCTTCAGAAAGTGTTTCAGGATTTTTTGTCAGGAACTGTTCTAAAAATTTCTCAAGAAATAAAAAACAATCCTCTAGAGGGTTAACTTTAGGGGTTGCTTTATAAGTTACTCCTGTGATTTATTTATGCCCGCCAGGAATATCTCTAGAAAAGAAAAAAATCCTTCATGATTTATTCCTTTGGCATTTCTTCAAAAACTCCGTTTAAAAATTCAGAAGAGATTTGTGTTTTAACATTTCTCTAGGAATATTGCCAAAAATTCACAAAGGTATGTCTCTAGAGATTGTTTCATAAATTTCTCCTGTAGTTTATTTAGAGCTATTGTTTTTTTTTTCTAGATATGCCACCGGTAATCTTTAAGGAATGACTCCAGAGATTCTTCTTTCTTAGGATTTTTTATTTGGGATTTCTTCAGGAATCTCTCCAAAAAAATCTCAAGAAATTCTTTTAGCTGTTCCTACATTTCTCAAGACATTATTTTAGGAAATCTTTCAAAGGTATCTGCAGGAGTTCATCCAGGTATTCTTTAAAATGTTCCTCCTCCAGGAATTGCTTCACAAATTTCTTCATGATTTTTTTTTCTGAAATTTCTACAGGGCTTTTGGCCAAGAACTGCTTTATAACTTTCTCAGGAAATAAAAAATAACCCTTCCTATGACATTTCTTCAAGAACTACGTTTAAAAATTCGGAAAGAGATTTTTTTAGAAACTCCTCCAGGGATATTTCTAAAAGTTCCCAAAGATATATCCCTAGGGGTTCTTCATAGAATTCCTCCTGTGATTTGTTTAGACCTGCCCTGAAGTTTAATTCCAGACATTTTCTCTATTTTTTATGAGATTTCTTCATAAATCTCTCCAAAAATATCTCAAGAAATTCTTCTTGAAGTTCTAAGTTTCTCAAATTATTCTTTTAGAAATTCTCTCAAAGATATATGCAGAAGTTCTCCCAGGTGGTATTCCTTAAAAGATACTGCCTCTAAAATTTCTGCAGGGTTATTAGTTAACAATTCTTCCAATGTTTTTTTTTTAGTTTTATTAATGTGTATTTTGATATTATGCTAATTCTACACTGCTTCCAGTGCCAACTTTAAAAATAACTTCAGGATTTTAACGGGGAACTTCTTCATAAATTCACAAGAAATAAAAAAAATACCTCTAGAATTTAACCTTTTACTATTTCTTCAAGGACTCTATTTAAAATTTGAAAGATATATTTTTAGAAATTTCTCCAGGGATATTTCTAAAAGTTTCCAAAGATATTTCTCTAGGAGTTGGTTTATAAATTCCTCCTGTGGGTTTCAGAAATTCCACTGGTGATCCTTCAAAAATGACAACAAAGATATTCTCTGGAATTACTTCCTCAAGACACTATTTTTTTGGATTTCTTCAGGAAAACTCAAGAATTTGTTCTAGAAGTTCTTGAACTTCTCAAGTTATTCTTTTAGGAATTCACTCAAAGGCAACTTTCCAGGAGTTCTTCCAGGTTGTATTCCTTGAAAGATACATCCTCCAGTGAATCCACCAGGAATTCCTTCACAAATTTCTTCATGAAATCCTCCAGGAAATCTTCCTGAAATTTCAGCAGGGTTTTTGGTCAAAAATTCTTCCAGCCTTAACTTTCAAAATAGCTTCAGGGATTTTCAGCCAGTAACTTCTTCATAAATTTCTCAAGAAATTTAAGAAAAAAAATCTAGGATTTATTCCTTTGGTATTTCTTCAAGAACTACGTTTAAAAATTCAAGTTTTTTTTTTCATAAATTCCTCCAGGGATATTTCTTAAAGTTCCCAAAGGTATTTCTCCAGCGATTGCTTCAAAAAAATTTCCTGTGGTTTTCAGACAATCCACCGGTAATTCTTCAGCAATGACTCCAGAAACTCTTTCAGGAATTACTTCCGCAAGAAACTTTTTTTTATTTCTTCAAAAAAACTCCAAAAATTTCACAAGAATTTTTTAGGAGTTCCTAAATTTCCCAATTTTTTAAAAATTCTTTCCTTCAGGGAATTGTCTGAGAATTCCTTCACAAGTTTCTTCATGAATTTCTCCAGTAATTCTTATTGAAAATTCTGCAGATGTTCCTTCATAAATTCAAGCGTGGACTACTGTAGAAATTGCTACAGGATTTTTTGTCCAGGAAAGTCCAAAAAGTACTCAGCAAATTATTTCTAGTTTGTAATGAAATCTGTCATGAAATAAATAGAGCCAATCATAAAAAAAAATCTGTCAGTCAATTCTTTTGAACATTTCTTGTTCTGTGGTGCACAAGTTGTAAGACGTGCCTTTCTTCAATACATTGTTACATAGTTGTCACAGAACGAGTCAAACGTTTCAACAAGGTTCTACCCCATGCACAACAATCGCCAGCTCGATTTGCAGTTCAATCGTTCGCGACGAGCAAAGTTCGGACTGATTTATTTTGTAAAGAGCTTCCGTAGCATAAGCCACTCTAAGAGTCCTGTATTTTGTCAAAGGAATGAAACGTTTCTTGAAATGTTGTGTAGCTCTAAATAAAGCCAGCAAACCTGCGTTTTCAATTGACTGCAATTATCGTCTCCGCGATAATCAGGACTATGACATGGCGACCGCGACACAAACCTGCAAATCTGGAAATTATTAAAGAACATCAACAGTTTCTTACAAAAACGAGCGGAACGATATGATCCTGGCCTTTCCGATGGGTACTAGTAAACTCTGGGAAAAACCTGTGATTTTTAGAACTCTTTTAGGAATTACGATTTTTTTCAGAGATATGTTTAAGGATTTGCTTGGAAATCCAGAAAACTTTTCGAAATTTTTTAGAAGATTTCTCCCGAAATTCAATCCAGTGTCTTTTTTGTATTCTTTCCATAATTTTCTCTAGGATTTCGACCACATAACTTCTTGACATTCTTACGTTTCTTACAGAATTTTTCCCGAGATTTCTTCTTGAACTCTTCCTGGAAACTTACCGGAGGTTGTTAAGGTATTTCTTCCAAGATCTCATCTACGAGTTTTCTTGAGTTAGCTCCCAGAGTTTCTTCTGGAAATTTCCACTGTTCTTTCCGAAATTCTGAGTTTTTTGCTGGTATTTCTGTGAGAGTTCCTTTTGAAATTTCTGTTGAAGTGTTTCACGGGATTTATGCAGAATTACCTCCTGGATTTCTTTCAGAGTGTTTCCCAGCAATAATCCCAGAATTTATCGAGGGTTTCCTTCCGGAGATCCTAAAAAAATATTTTCAGAATTTCTCTAGAAATTTCTTTTAGTGGGGTTTCCAAGATGGCTTCCCAACAATTTCTTCCAATACTTATGAGAGACTTCTGCAGAAGTCTTCTAGGGACTGCTAAAAAAATTCGTCATTTCTCCCATAGGTTTTCTGAGACGTCCCAGTTTCTTTTTCGGATTTGTCTTTCTATTTAAAGAAATTTCTGCAATGGTTATCCTCGAAGTTTCTCTCGAGGCTCCAACTGGATTCCCTCGAAATTCTAAAAGATCTCTCACGAAATCCTTAAAAGATTTCCCTCGAATTCCAGAAAGGATTTCCCTCGAAATCTCAAAAGGACTTCCCTAGAGATCCTTAAAGGATTTCCTTCGAAATCTCGAAATTTCTCTCAAAATCCTTGGATGATTTTCGTCGATATTCTGAAAGGATACCCCTTAGAATCTTGAAAGAATTTCCCTCAAAATGCTGAAAAGATTTCCCTTGAAATCCTGGGTGAATTTCCCCTTGAAATCCAGGAAGGATTTCCCTCCTTGGCGGAATTCCCTAGAAATACTTGGAGGAATTTCCTAGAAATCTTTGGAGGAATTCCCTAGAAATCCTTGGAAGAATTTCACTCGAATGATGATGATGATGATTTACTTGAGAGGATTTCCCTCGAAATCCAAGGAGGATTTCCCTTGAAATCAAGGAAGGTTCTCAATGAAATCCTGTAAGATTTCCCTCGAAATCCAGAGAGAATTCCCCTCGAAATCCAGAGTGGATTTCCCTCGGAATTCTAGGATAATTTTCCTCGAAATCCAGGATGAATTTCCCTCAAAATCCTTGAAGAAATTTCCTCGAAATCATTGGAGGAGTTTCCACGAATTCCTGAAAGGATTTCACTCGAAATCCTGAAAAGAATTCCTCCTAATCTTGCAAAGATTTTCCATCGAAATCCGATATTTCTTTGGGAATTCATCACAATAAAATTCGAAGACAATCTCATGAATAATTCGGAGAAAAAGTCCTGGAAAATCGTAGAAAGAACTTCATTAGTTGAAGAAAACCCAAAAGGAACACCCAAAGGAATTTCGGGACAGTTTTCGATAGAGGTTGTGGGAAAAACGGTGAGAGTAATTCCGGTAAAATCTCTAAGAGAAATCTCAGTAGGATCACAGTAAAAAGTCTCGGGAAAAATTGGAAAAAGTGGAAAGAAGTGTTACGGTTTGGCTTCACAGTCTCAAGGGGAATGAAAAACACTAGTTTTGATTATTCCCGACGTTTCGGTCCGTTTCGGACCTTTATCAAGAATTCAATCTTTAAGGAGGTCTGATGAAAAACAGTTTTGCTAAACTTAAAAAGTCATACGTTCGTTTAGTTTAAGTTTGATCGAGTATGGACACTTTCGACAATCAACACCCCGCTAAAAGCGTGACCTACTTTATGGATCGCCCCACTTAAGGCGAAACTGGAAGCATTTCCTCATTTTTTTGGTTTTTGATTTTTTATTAAATAACGAAGCAATATTTTCAAAATCGGTTTTCGTGCACATGTAGAGTATGGATCAAGGTACCTATCTTCTGATTTTTTTTAGGTGGAAAATGTTTTCCATTTATGCAGAAACTATTTTTTTGTGAAATTTTGTTCAAAAATGGTTTCTGCAAAAATCAAAAACATTTTCCACCGCAATAAAATTCAGAAGATACCTTGATCCATACTCTACATGTGCACGAAACCCGATTTTGAAAATATTGCTTCGTTATTTAATAAAAAATCAAAAACCAAAAAGTGAGGAAATGCTTCCAGTTTCGCCTTAAGGTGAAACGGGACGCCGTGTTATTTTTCCTATCTTGCCTCTCTTTCTAACAATTTGCCTCGCGATTTTGAAGATGGTAATCTCGAGTTCTATCGCACTGAAGATGCTGAAAAACAATCAGCATATGCACTGCAAGTGAGCATACACAGTGATAGGTTTTTGTTGCAAAATATGAAGTAGAATCTGAGATTACCATCTTAGTAGCAACAGAGCAATGGCGGATATTTCCCCGACCGTCCCGTCCGCCCTTAAAAATACATTCGAAACGATTCTGCAATTCGCATGATGACTGTATGACAATTGACTTAATACCAATCAAAAAATGAATGTGGGATTTATGAGACGGTAATATCGCTGAAAATGTACAGTCATCAGTCAGGGGAAGAGTATCTTAAGCTATCTCTTGCGACTATTAACATGGAGGCGCTACTAGTATTCTAAATTCAAATCGGCTACTACTGAAGCCAAGGTACTGCGAATTTTACAAAAGCCAGTTAAGCTTTAAAGCTACTTCTGTACAATTTCGCAAATAACTTTTTTCCTTTAAATTTAGTAACACATCATGAACCAACGTTTATCCTTACCGAATTTTACAATTTACCATTTTTCATTATAGCCAGCCATTCCATTTTGATTGATACTTCTAAAAATGCGTTAATATGAAGTTATTTACAGCTAGGTTTTGCTCGGTACACTGATGAAAGTAATTCGCCATCGCTTCCAAAAAACTTTCTTCCAATAATGACTACCATCCACAATGTGTAAATCAACTAATAAATAAATCCTACCGCACTTCACAAATCTCACACGTCTAAATCGAGCTGCACGTTACACATTCGCCAGAACTTCCCTTTGAAGTTCGTTTTCCATAGTTCCACACGTTTCAAACTCACACGATCGCTATCGTAGCTATATAGCATAAGAGGTACTCACTCATTCACGCTCATTCACATAACTCTCTGATTAATAATATGTTTAGGTGACGGCGACGAGCAGACGTCGCGCTCAGACCGCACCCCAACTGGCCGGGGTGCCAATAGATGCCGTCACGGCAGCAGCAGCAGCAGCAGCAGCAGCCGCAGGAGCATCATCTAGTCAGAAGATTTTCGACAGACGTCTTCTGAGCGTCTGCAGGGCGCTAGTTCAAGACCGCTCGTAGATGTAGCCCTGCTGCTGCAGGATGTACAGGCGCTTCTCGACGGCGTCCTTGTCTGTGGGATAGATGATGGACGATTTCCATGATTACTAATAGTGTAAGGAGAAGAGTTGAAAGGTAGGTACTTACATTTCGATAAAAGTAGCTTATCCTGGGGATGACTGCACTTTTGCGCCAGCGAATGGAGAAGAATTTGGGCCGACTGGTACCGAGTGAAGCAATCCTGCGGATTGCCGAACAGCTCATCCAAGGCGGCCGATTGGCACTGGAAATAGATATAGCGGCACATAGATTTAGTGGTATGGCATCCTAACAAACATTATTGCTGTACAATGGATGAATAAACCGCTCTTAGGATTGATTTTAAACATTTTAGCTGAATAAGCTGTTATTCAGCTATCATTGTTGCTTGGGATGTATTAGTATTACGGTATCACTTATTTACAAAGGAAATAATTTCACGTCGAGTCGTAAGATGCGAACAGTTTTTTTTTGCCCCTAATAGCCATATCTGTAAAAGCGTTGGTAGTCATCATGACCATGCTGAGGGTGACGGGTTCAAGTCCCGATCGGTCCAGCAACTTTTCGTATAATATCCATTACTACCATCAATACAGAATCCATAGCTTCTGTGAAGGTCAACCTAGTCCCCTAGAGTTAATAAGTTGGTTTGTGAAGAAACTGCAGATATCTTAAGGTTGAAGATGTCGTCCCTGATATAGTCGTCATCGTTAAAAGTGCGAAAGCAGTTTTCTCGTTCAAAACTGAACTGTTTGCATAGAAAAGGCATTCACTGTACTCCATTCTTCACCCGCAACATAGTGAATACATTTTTACGACGAAAATTCCAATATTTAACGAGAAAACTGCTTTCGTATTTTCAATGATGACAATTGGGTTTTAAAATTAGAAAAATGTATTGAATTTTTGATTTTATACAAAAGAGCACCGTTTTGGATCCACCATGATTTTTTTTTAGATTATTATAATTTTACTGTGGTACCTAAAATCAAATTCAAAGACATTTTTCGAAATCACCTTTTGACACCTGGGCAACTGTTTTGTGCTCTTTCTACGAATGGAGTGACGTGTGAAAAGCCGGAGTCGTATATCGAGGTGAGAAATCTCGACTCGAATGAGGTGACTCTCCATTTGATTTACACGACGAGTCACTTCATTCGAGACCAGATTCCCTATCTCCGACTCCGACTCCGACTTACCTCATGTCACTCCATTCGCAGAATGAGCACATTTGACAGCTCCGCCCAGTACAAAATGCGACGAGGGATGATTCGACAAATCGCTCCCATACAAACTTTAAATTGGCTTTTAAGTAGGTTTTCGGGCACCAAAACTCATGAAAATTTGGATTTCGGCTCAGTTTGGCATGTACAGGGGATAGACAAAATGATCGAGACATGCAAAATTTTTACTTTTCAAAAATGTTCAACCAGCTGTAACTTTTCGAAACGTGCATCTAATATTCTCAAATTTTCACTGTAAGTTGATCAACTAGTTGTGTATCAGTGGACAAAATTTGGAAAAGGTCGGGCTATTCTGCACGAAGTTTTAAAGATTCAAGAAAAAGGTATAATTATCCGATAGCCAACTTTGAGCTGTTATATCTCCGGATTCAATGAATCGAATGCAATGAAATTTTGACTATTTATGACTTATATAATGAACTTTGGAAAACTTTTGACACAACTTAAAATTCTTAATACGGAAGAAAATTATTACGATTAGTTTAATTTCTTAATAAAACACAAAATTTTCTAAAACTTCAACATCGTTTCAAAATTCAAGATGCTAATTATAGTTTATGTAAATTCCTTCTGTCTTTAATATAAATAAATTTTGAAGGAAAGTAACAACATAGCATTCAATTAATAGAAAAAGTATTGGGATGCATATTAAAAATAGACCAATTTACTAAAAAATCATAAAATAAATAAAATTGCGATAACTTTTTCTCTTGTTAATTATTTAAAGTTGTGTCAAACGTTTTTCAAAGTTCATTATATAAGTCATAAATGGTCAAATTTCATTGCATTCGGTTCATTGAATCCGGAGATATAACAGCTCAAAGTTGGCTATCGGATAATTGAACCTATTTCTAGAATCTTTATAACTTCGAGCAGAATGGCCCGATCTTGTCAAAATTTTGTCCACTGACACACAACTAGTTGATGAACTTACAGAGAAAATTTGAGAATATTTGATGCACTTTTCGAAAAGTTACAGCTAGTTGAACATCTTTGGAAAAGTGAAAATTATGCCTGTCCCGATCATTTTGTCTATCCCCTATAAATTCAGAATATGGAATCATCCCAACATTGCTACAGAAGCCAATTCCTGCTGATGCCTCTTTTGGATTTTTTGTATAAGTTCCATTGGGAACTATTTGAGGAGTTCCTTCGAGAATGTCAGATGTTTTTAACAGGAATTTCACCAATAGCAAATTCCTCAAGGGGTTCTTCTGGGAATTCATTAAGGAATTCCATCGTTTTTTGCTTTAAAAATGTTCCTTGGAGAATTTCACCTGGCCCTGGAGTTCCATCAGAAAGTCCTCCAAAAATTGCTTCGGAAATTTCACCAGGAGTTCCTTTGGGAATTTCTCATGGTGTTCCTTCTGTTTCTTCTATCTTCCTTGAAAAGTTTCAACGTATTTTCTTAAAAAAGTTCCTTCGAGAATTCCAGCAGGAATTCCTTCGGAAATGACTCCAGCAGTTCCTTAGTGAATTCTTCCAGTGTTTCGTTCGAAAAAAAAATTCCTATAGTTCTGTCGAGAAATTCTATCGTAGTTTCTATGGGAATTGCTAAAGGAATTTCTATGGGAAATCCTTGAGAAGTTTCTGCAAGAATTTCTCCAGAAATCCCATCGAGAATTCTTTCAGATGTTCCATGGGGAATTCCTCTAGGTATTCTTTCTGGAATTCCTCCAAGAGTTTCATCAGGTGTTTCTTCAGGAGTTTCTTCAAGAAATTGTCCAGGAGTTTTTTCTGGCATTCATTCAAAACTTCATTCACAATTTCGGTCAGGAAGGAGTTCTTCCAAAGTATCTTCAAAAAGTTCTTTTACAAAATTCTTCACAAATGTCATGGTAAGTCATGCAGGAAATCCCTCATAAAATCCTGAAGAAATTTCTGGTCGAAGCCCTAACTCACCTAAAAGTCTCCTGAAGGAGTAACCGATAATGCTCTTGCTCCACGGGCATTATTATATTTCCCGAAGGAACTCATAGGAAAACTTTCTACAGAACCCCAGGAGCATTTTTTGGAGAAATTCTCAATATAATTCTTGGAGAAATTTTTAAAGGCACTCTTGGTGGAATTTCTAATGGAACTTCTAGAGGAATTCGCAATTAAACTCCTTTAATTGCCGATAAAACTTTTAGAACAATTTGCAACAAAATCCCAAGAGAAAGTCCCAATGAAATTCTCAATTAAGTAGCTAGAAGAATTGCAATTGAAATACCTGAAGCAATTCGCGTTGGACGTCCTGGAAAGATGTTCAAAGGAACTTCTAGAGGAATGCACAAAAGAACGCCTGGAGAAAATTCTGAAGAAGACCAAGAGCAATTGCCGGTTGAACTCCTAAAGTAATTCCCAATTTAACTCTTGGGGACTCCTGAGATAATTCTTAATGAATTACCTTAACGAATCCATCGGGAACTATTTGTGAAGTTCCTTCGAGAATTCCTTCATATGATTTTTTCATCAGGAATTTCTTTAAGAGCCCCATAGTGAATTTCTCAAGGGATTCCTCTGGGAATTCATTAAGGAATTCCATCGTGTTTTCTAAAAAAAAAGTTCCTTTGAGAATTCCCCCTAGCCCTGGAGTTCCTTCGAAAATTACAGCTGTAGTTCCATAAGAAAGTCCTCCAGATATTGCTTCGGAAATTTCCCCAGGAGTTCCTTTGGGAATTCCTCCTGGTGTTTTTTTGTTTTTTCTATCTTCCTTGCGAAGTTTCATCGTATTTTCTTCTTTCCTTCGGTTCCTGCGAGATTTTTTTCTGAAATTCCATCGAGAATTCCTTCAGATGTACCATGTGGAATTCCTCTAGGTATTAATTCGGGAATTCCTCCAGGAGTTTCATCAGGTGTTTCTTCATGAGTTTCTTCAAGAAATTGTCCAGGAGTTTCTTCTGGCATTCATTCAAAACTTCATTCACAATTTCGGTCAGGAAGGAGTTCTTTCAAAGAATCTTCTAAAAAATCATTCACAAAATTCTCCAAAAATTTCTTCGGGAAATTTCATGATAAGTCATGGAAGAAATCCCTGATAAAATCCTGAAGAAATTTCTGGACGAAATCTTAACTCACATCAAAGTCTCCTAAAGGAGTTACTGGCTCCACGGGAATTTTGATATTTCCAAAAGGAACTCATTGGAAAACTTCTTACAGAACCCCTGGAGCATTTTTGGTGGAATTCTCATATAATTCTTGGAGAAATTTTTAAGAGAACTCCTTGGTGGAATTCCTAATGGAACTCGCGATTAAACGCCTTTAATTTCCGATAACACTTTTGGAACAATTTGCAACAACACTCCTAGAGAGATTCTCAATGAAACTCACGAAGAAATTCTCAAGTAGCTAGAAGAATTACAATTGAAATATTTGGAGCAGTTCCCGTAGGATATCCTGGAAAGAATTTCAAACGAACTCCTAGAGGAATTTCTGAAGAAGACCAAGAGCAATTGCCGATTGAACTCCCGAAGTAATTCTCAATTCAACTCTTGAGGAGTCCTGAGGGAATTCTTAATGAATTACCTTAACCCTCCAGGACGCACGCTGTTGTAAAAAGTACAACACTACCAAAAATCCTTGCTCGTCGTATGCAACGCGAGCGCGGTGCTGTTTCGGTTGCCTGATGGCGCGCGTCCTGAAAGGTTAACGAGTCGTTAATGCTACCCTTGGAAAAATTTCAATTGAATTCCTGGATAAATTCCCAATAAAATACACGCAGAAATTCCCAATGGAATTTGGATGGACAGATTCCTAAAAGATCCTTTGAATTTCCGAAGTCAACGAAGAAACTCTTCGAGGAATTGCCAATAGAGATCCTCGAGGAACTCCCGTAGAAATTCTCAAAGAAACTTATGGAGGTTTTCAAAGTGCAATTCCTGGCGTAAATCATAGTTAAATTTCTGCAAAAATTACTTACAGAACACCAACAGGACTCCCCAAGGGATCTCCTGCATTGAGTTCAAAAAATTCCTGGGAAAATTAAAGAAGGAGGAATCATGAATGAAGAAGCGGAGTGTGAAGAAATGGAACTGCTGTGCCGTTCCCAAGAAACACGGAAGTTCTATCAGAAGCTCAACGCATCCCGAAACGGCTTCGTGCCGCGAGCCGAAATATGCAGGGATAAAGACGGAGGCCTCTTGACGGACGGACGTGAGGTGATCGAAAGGTGGAAGCAGCACTTCGATCAGCACCTGAACGGCGTGGAGAACGTAGGCACGGGAGCCCACGGCAACGGAAGGAACGACGACGCCAGTGCAGCGGAGGACGGAAATGAACCAACTCCCACGCTGAGGGAAGTTAAGAATGCCATTCACCAGCTCAAAACCAACAAAGCAGCTGGTAAGGATGGTATCGCAGCTGAACTCATCAAGATGGGCCCAGAAAAGTTGGCCACCTATCTGCATCGGCTAATAGTCAGGATCTGGGAAACCGAACAGCTACCGGAGGAGTGGAAGGAAGGGGTTATCTGCCCCATTCACAAGAAAGGCGACCATTTGGAATGTGAGAACTTCAGGGCGATAACTATTTTGAATGCTGCCTACAAAGTGCTATCCCAGATCATCTTCCGTCGTCTGTCACCAAAAACAAATGAGTTCGTGGGAAGTTATCAAGCCGGCTTCATGGACGGCCGGTCGACAACGGACCAGATCTTTACCGTACGGCAAATCCTCCAGAAATGCCGTGAATACCAGGTCCCAACGCACCACCTGTTCATCGACTTCAAAGCGGCATACGACAGTATCGAACGCACAGAGCTATTGAGAATCATGGACGAAAACGGCTTTCCTGGGAAGCTGACTAGACTGATTAAAGCAACGATGGACGGTGTGCAAAACTGCGTAAGGGTTTCGGGTGAACTATCCAGTTCATTCGTATCTCGCCGGGGACTGCGACAAGGTGACGGACTCTCATGTCTACTCTTCAACATCGCGCTGGAAGGTGTGATGCGACGAGCCGGGCTCAACAGCCGGGGAACGATTTTCACAAAATCCGGTCAATTTGTGTGCTTTGCGGGCGACATGGACATTATCGCTAGAACATTTGGAACGGTGGCAGAACTGTACACCCGCCTGAAACGCGAAGCAGCAAAGGTCGGACTGGTGGTGAATGCCTCAAAAACAAAGTACATGCTGGTAGGTGGAACCGAAAACGACCGGATCCGTCTGGGTAGTAATGTTACGATAGACGGGGATACTTTCGAGGTGGTGGAGGAATTCGTCTACCTCGGATCCTTACTGACGGCTGACAACAACGTGAGCCGAGAAATTGTGAAGCGCATCATCAGCGGAAGTCGGGCCTACTACGGGGTCCAGAAGAAACTGCGGTCTAAAAAGATTCACCCACGCACCAAATGCACCATGTACAAAACGCTAATAAGACCGGTGATCCTCTACGGGCACGAGACATGGACCATGCTCGAGGAGGACCTACAAGCACTCGGAGTTTTCGAGCGAAGCGTGCTAAGAACGATCTTCGGCGGTGTGCAGGAGAACGGTGTGTGGCGGAGAAGGATGAACCACGAGCTCGCTGCACTTTACGGCGAACCCAGCATCCAGAAGGTGGCCAAAGCCGGAAGGATACGTTGGGCAGGGCATGTTGCAAGAATGCCGGACAACAACCCTGCAAAGCTGGTGTTTGCAACGGATCCGGTTGGCACAAGAAGGCGTGGAGCGCAGAGAGCACGCTGGGCGGACCAGGTGGAGCGTGACTTGGCGAGCATTGGGCGCGACCGAGGATGGAAAGCGGCAGCCACAAACCGAGTGTTGTGGCGTACTATTGTTGATTATGTCTTGCCTTAATGATGTTGAACAAATAAATGTATGTATGTATGAATCATGAATGAAATTTTTGGAAAAATTCGCCAATAGACGTTCTAGTAGAATTCCTAAAGAGATTCCCAATAGAACTTCCGGATAAATTCTCAATGCAGCTTCTGGAGAGATTATCGATAGAAATGCTAGAAGAACTCTCAGATAAACTATTGAAGGAATTCACATAAGAACTCCTGTTGTAATTGTGGATGGAACTCTTGTAGAAATTTTCGAAGGAGCTCTTGTTGAGATTCCCACAAGAACTCTTGGAGTAATCCTCGGAGGAACATCAGGGGATTTTTTGATGAAACTACTCAAGAATTTCTTAGGGAAACTCCTGAAGAAACTTCCGAAAAAAAACTCAGGCAGATATTCTCGAAGAAACTTCTGAAATAGTTCCCAAAAGTACTCCTGAAGAAATTCTCTGTGGATCTCCAAAATAAATAGAGAAAAAAAAGTTTAAAAAAGCATGCAATGTATTTCCTGCAGGAATCTCTTATGGAGATCCTGGGATAATTCCCAAAGAAACTTCAACAGAAACACCCGATGGAACCCTGCTTGTGAATGCATAACTGTTCCATATGAATAGGAAACCCAGCAAATACTGTTATGCGATCATAGGCAGAACTCCTGAATGAAATTTCAATGAAACTTTTTCAAGAATCCCCCAAAGAACTCCTGGGACATTTTTAAGGAACTTCTTAAGTAATTGTTGAAGGGATCTTTGAAGAGAGGAGATTGGAGAGATGCCTAATAGACTCTTGGAATTACCGAAGGAACTCGTAGAGAAAATCCCGATGAAATTCTTCGAGGACTCGTCAATGAAACCCCTTCACAAAATCCCATTACAACTCCTGCACAAATTCAAAAAAAAAAAAACTCCTGGATGTATTAAAAGTGTAGTTCCTGGGGAAAATAATAATAAAAAAAAACTCCTGGAAATATTTTCGAAGGAACTCCTGGTGATGATCCCAAAAGAATTCTCGGAGGACACTTCGAAAGTACATCAGGGTGATTTTATGTAACTTCTGAAGTATTTTTTTAAGTTTTTATCTCTGTGTATTTTAACCTAAGCTAATTTTACACTTTTCTGGAGTAATTGTTGAAGAAACTTCTCAAGAAATTTTCATGAAAACTCCTGAAGAATTTTCCGAAAGGACTCATGTAGATATTTCGAAGAATGTTCTGAAATAGTTTTCAAAATAACAGTTGGAATTTCTTCAGGTGTGAAATCCCAGAACAAATTGTACAAAAAGTTCTGAAAAAATGTGTAAGAAATCCTAGAGAAATTGCCTATGTATTTCCTGCAGAAGTCTTCTTCGAAAATCCTGGGATAATCCCAAAGGAACTTAGAGAAAATTCCGATGGATCTCCTGGAGGAAATTTCAATCGAACATCTGGAGAAATATCCAAAGAAACATTTACGGGAATCTTTCGAAGAACTCTGTGGAATTTTCAAGGAACTTCTGAAGTATTTGTTGAAGGAACCATTGGGAAAATTTTGGAAGAAACTTGAGGAGGAATTCCCAATTAATCTCGTTGGAGCTATTGGAGGTATTGCAGATGGAATCCCTGAATAAGTAACCGATGGAAATCCTGGAGAGGTTCTCAATGGAACGCTTGGAGGAATTTCCAACAAAACTCTTGAGGGATTTTCCAAGAAAATTCTGAAGCAACTGCTGGAAAAAATCTTTGAGAGAACTTGTAAAGAAAATTTTGAAACAACTGTTCGAGAAATTTTCGAAAAAACTCCTGGAATAATTCCCGCTGGAACTTCTGGGGGAATGCCGAGTGGAACTCCTGAATCAACTGCTAATAGAACTCCTGGAGGAATTTCTAGACGGATTCCCAATGGAGTAGCTAAAGGAATAACACAGCGCAACATTTATGTGTCTCTGACAGATTTTGGGTCGCTGAACCAGAATTCGGGCTCAGATTTGCTCCAGCACGTCACAATTTTGAGCTGAACCTCAATTTATAGGGCAAAATGTGCGATTTAAGTATGGAAATATTTCTTTTAAGCAATCAAAGAGTAAATTGGTTAATCAACATCTAAATTAACGACTCATGCAAAATATTTCGTTTTACCACATCAAATTTGATAGATTTAAATATTTTTAGTAAGTAAATTTGGCTGTAACGTAATATTTTGCATGAGTCGTTAATTAAGATGGTTATTGATCAATTTACCCTTTGGTTGCTTAAAAAATATTTCCATGCTTAATGGTTTGCAGTCAAAAAAGCCCAAAATCGTATATTTTACCCTATAAATTGGGTAAAAGCTCAAAATTGTGACGTGCTGGAGCAAATCTGAGTTTGGATTCGGGTTCAGCGACCCAAATTCCGTCGGAGACACATAAGTTTGCTCTTGAGACAGATCAATAGTTAATTTTTGCTGCACTGTGTAAACGATGAAACTCCTGGAGGAATTCCCGATGGAACCCTTGGAAGAATTCCCGAAGAAACTTCTGGGGATGATCAATAGAAATTCTGGAGTAACTATTGAAGGAACCCTTGCAAAAATTCTCGAAGAAACTTGAGGAAGAATTTCTAATGAATCTCGTTGGAACTATTGGAGGTATTGCAGATGGAATCTGTGAAGAAGTTACCGATGGAACTTCTGGAGGAATCCCGAGTGGAACTCCTGAAGCAACTTCTAATAGAACTCCTGGAGGAATTTCTAGACGGATCCCCAATGGAGCTGCTAAAGGAATAAATGATGGAACTCCTGGAGGAATTCCCGATGGAACTCTTGGAAGAATTCCCGAACGAACTTCTAGGGGATGTTCAAAGGAAATTTTAGAGTAATTGTGGAAGGAACTACCACGAACTACTGAAGAAACTCCCAAAGAAACTTTTGAAAAATAAAATTTTGCTAAAACTCTTGGAGAAATTCTCTAAGAAACTACTAAAAATATTTCCACAAGAACTGTTGGAGAAGTTCTCGAAGAAACTCCTTGAGGTATTCCTGAAGGAATTGCTGAAGGAATCCCACATGGAACTCCCAAAAGAACTCCTAGAGGAATTCTTAAAGGAATTCCTGAAGTAATTTCCAATTAAACCCCTGAAGAAATTCTCTATGAATCTTCTCGAGGAATTGCCAATGGACTTGTAATAAAATTTTGGAAAAAAAAATCACAATGGAACTCCTGCAAGAATTCTCGATTGCTCATCTACAGGAATGCTCTATGGGACTCCTGGGGGATTTTTTAAAGCAACTTCTTAAGTAATCGTTGAAGGAACTACAGGATAAATTCCCGAAAAACCTTTGATAAAAACCTAATGATGTTCTTGAGAAATTGTTGGAGAAACTTCTAAAGAAATTGAAAAAAAAAACTTGTAGATATTTCGAAGCGTCTTCCGGAGGCATCGCAAACTCTAAACAGGGAATTACTACTGAAGAAATCTCAGAAGGGTTTTTCGTTATGCGAAGCACAGAAAATGCCGGAAGAATCCCAGAACGAGTTGCTTCTCACGATCACTGCGGCAGAACACGAATCACCGCACCACCAGCGATCGGTTTCCGGATGTAATTTCACAATTTCTGCAAATAATCCATGTTTATATTGAGTGCACCAGCCACTGCTGCAAATTCGAACATTGAATTCCAAATTCTTGTAATGATTTATTCAGTCCGGCTGCAGAAATCTGATTCTTTGATTCCGATTGAGATTCCATATCCACGATGAAATTTTATCACCAATGTAAACAAACGCACGACGCAGCATTGTTAACGTGTTAACGCATCCGTCTGTGTTTTAGTATTTACCTACAATGACGGATCAGTAAACGCTGAAGTCGAATTCGAAGTCGACGCAGCATGGATTACTGCACGAATTTATTCTGGCCTGCTTACTCTCACACGAAATTTGACGTTTGAGAGGTGTCGGCACCGCTCAAACGTCAAATTTTCTGTGAGAGTAAGCAGGCCAGCATAAATTCGTGAAGTGGACCATTGTTCATGGGAAGATATCAAGCCAGCTTCGTCGACGGCCAGTCGACAACAGACTTGATCGTCACGTTCCACAAATGACGCGATTAGGTACTAAGTCCTAACGCAACACTTGTTCATCAACACAAGACGTCATAGGACAGTATCAATCGTTCTAAGCATTGATGAAAACGTGTTTTCTGAGAAGCATATGTCTGATCAAAGTAAATAAGCAATCCTAATTCTTTAACATACACGGTGTGCCAAAAACCGTTATTAACAAATAAAAATGTCCACCCAAGTGGCACCCGGCATTAGAAAGATATACTATTCTAGTATCTCCTCTGAAAATTTGAAAATCTTTCATCGAGGGAAACTAAAGTTTTTGTGATTTGAATATTTTGAGCCATTTCTATAGGATTTTCTTATATGAGTAAATATGCACGCACGGTGTGCCTGGTACCTCTATTAACAAACAAAAATGTGCTCCAAACTCACACCCGGCGTTTGAAAGATATACTATTCTAGTATCTCCTCCGAAAATTTGAAAATGTTTTATCGAGGGAAACCAAAGTTTTCACTGTTTGAAGATTTCCCTATATTTTCATAGAATTAGCTCATATATGGGAATATGCGGTGTTCTTCATATCTTAAACAAATAATAACACTGCTAAACAAAATTAAAAAAAAATCGTATTATGAGATGAGAAAAAAAAAGAACAGGGTTTTGGAACCCTAGAAGTGTCATAGTGAAAGAATTTTCGAAAGTATATTGGACTTCACAGTTAAAGACCGAAGTTTGAAATGAGAACTTGGGGTGTTCAACTGATATACGCATTACAGTTTCTAGGGTCCCAAACTCCTATTTTTTTTGTCTCATCCCATGACGCGAACTAGTGTTGAACGGCGTCATGAGTTTCACAAATTCCAAAAGTACAATAAATATTCAAGCAACTTCTCTGAAAATTTGGTAACATTTTGTTTTATCTGTATTAACGAGATTTTTAGCCCTAGTCTAGTTCATCTCGGGACCCACGCTTTACTTCCCTTCCGAAGAAAGAACTCAAATTTTGTGAGTTTGTCGGGAGTGGGATTCGATCCCAGGTCTTCGGCGTGATAGTCAAGTGTTCTAACCATCACACCAGGTCCGCTCCACATTTGGCAACATTTCATTGAGAGGAATGTCAATTATCGTAGTTTAATATCTCATAGTTCTACCTGCTACTCGAATACAAATAAAAAAGTGGTACGCCGTGAGCTTTGATAAACTTTCTAAGTGTTTTTTTTTTGTTTTTAAGCACTTTATAAATATATTGGTATCTTGTCGGTGAATTTGAAAACGTTTCATGGTGAAACGAGAGTTAAACATGTTGGTTTAAGTCTATGGTTAAACTGAATTAACAGCCCAATGCTTTGGTATTCCTAGGAAGCTTTGTCAATCGTTGGTATAATGTTTAAGATATTGAAGCTTTTAAAGTAAACCTAAATGCTAATCGTTTTACTACCCAGCTTTTATACGTCATGTTACTAACGTCTCTTCCGTAAATTTAGAAATTTTACATTTGAATGATCATCAGTAACAACAATTTTAAGCTTTCAATTTCAATTTCATTGGAGATATGCATACTACCGCTTTATCTATAAATACGTTAAAAAACACTTACTGAGTTTTGTAATAGTATCGCTTACAAAATATATATTCATTGCGAGGAATGATTAACACGAGAAATTGAAATAATATTCTATGAAGTTACCACATTTTCATTACACTTTATCAAGATATGATATGATATTTTCAAACCACTGTAATTTGCGAGCGTTTCAATGAAATGTTGTCAAATTTTCAGAGAAGTTGTTTGAATGTTGTATCTTCGGAATGGTGTTTGTGAAATTTATTAATATGTATTTGAAGAGCCAATGAAACATCCTATGACAATATTACCATATATGAACTAATTATATGAAAATAGATGAAAATCTTCAAACAGTAAAAACTTTGGTTTCCCTCGATAAAACATTTTCAAATTTTCGGAGGAGATACTAGAATAGTATATCTTTCGAACGCCGGGTGTGAGTTTGGAGTACATTTTTATTTGTTAATAGTGGTATCCGGCACACCGTGCGTGCATATTTACTCATATAAAAAAAATCCTATAGAAATGGCTCAAAATATTCAAATCACAAAAACTTAAGTTTCCCTCGATGAAAGATTTTCAAATTTTCAGAGGAGATACTAGAATAGCATATCTTTCGAATGCGGAGTGCCACTTGGGTGGACATTTTTATTTGTTTATAACGGTTTTTGGCACACCGTGCATAACTTAAGCAAATAAACAGTTGTTTAATTGGAGTATGTACTTACCATTTGTATCGCATGATCGTACAGAATCTTATCTGCAGTAATATTGCTAGCCCCTGCCCGCTGAAGCAGTCCTGTTCCGTTCAGCTTCTTGGACTCGCACAGCGTCGATCTGTATCGCGAGTGCATGCACGATAACACTAAAACAAATTTAGGGAAAGTTGAGCTTTATTCTGAAAAGCGCTGACACGATCATCTTACCACTTTTAACCGCATCCGACGGTTTGAGCTGGCCGCTCTGCAGGTTAGACGACGCTAGATGCATTCCGGATGCGAGCAGATTCAGAGCTCGTACCAGCAGAACAAGCCGTTCCGCTCGTTTGCAGTGTTCCGGAGCGTGCGGAGCAATGGGTTGGGCATCGGCGGACATCAGTGCCGAGAGAGGGGCACAACGCGAATCCGCCACCTCCAGGATGCAGTCGGTGAGGGCGATGACGAAATTCAGCTTTGCCACGGTTTCATTGTGTTCACGCTGGAATTTAATGAAAAGAGACTGTTAGAATCGTCCCAGGAGAGATGAGAAATCAAACTTACATCCATCAGCGTTTCAGCCGGCAGTTCCGGTGCGTGGAAGTTGATCGGGTGATCGTCCAGATTGTTATCGTTTAGGTAACTTCCGAGGCCAGCTGTGGCGCCCATTTCCGGCAGGGTGAACGCCCGAGTTCCCAAGGGATGCATATTGTTGTTGTCGTTGGTCAGCAACGTTGGACTGCCGAGGGCCGGTAGCTTCGATAGGGCGTGCGATAATACTGGTGAACTGGTGTCGGACCGGCGCAGTGGCGAGTGATGCGATGCCGGACTCACCGTCCAGCAGGAAGGCGGTGGAGGCGTTTCCGAGAGCGAACCACCGGACGTCGATCGGCGACGGCTACCGGTGGGCGGAGTTCCGATCGCGAATTGCACGGCCGGCGGCGAGATTGAGCTGATATCACAATTGCTGTTTCGATGCTCGGACCGTTTCATGGTGATCGGCTGAGATCGAGGTATTGCATTGGGGATATTCTGCGGGAAAGATGGTTTGAATTAGGGAATTGCAATTATTTTTAGGTGCGAACGATTTCATTTGTTTTTACTATAAATAGTGTATCTACTCTAACCAGGTAATCGAAGAGCACAACTGGGAAGAATCCCGACAAAACTTTGAAAGGAAATCTTAGAAGGTATCCTTAGAGGAATTCCGAAAAAAACCTTGTATGAATTCCAGAAGAAATCCCAGTAGGAAACTCTGAAAGAATCCCGGGAGAAATCTCCGGAAGCATCTCTGCATGGTTTTGGAATGACTAAGACGGGGATAAATCTCCACTACGGGGATAGAACTTCAGATAAAAATATCTGAAGGAATCCCAAAAGGTGCCTCGAAATAAATCTCACGAGGAATTCCTGGATGAATGCTTAAGTTATCCCTGGAGTGATCTTTGAAGGAACCTCTGCAAGAATCCAAATGAATATCTCAATCTTGGTAAGAATCCCTACAGGAATTCTTGGAAGGAATTCTAAACGCAACCCTTGGAAGAATGCCGGAAGGAAATTTCAGGAAGAATCCCTTCATGAATTTAGGGAGGAATCTTGGAAAGAATCTCGGGAGAATTCTCTGACGGGATTCTGAAAAAGAGGCACAACAGAGTTATGAACTAGAACAAGTGGAAAAGAGTGCTGTTGAATAAATTCCTCAGTGGAGATCTTACGTTAAGTTTTGTAGAAATGTGTATTCTCAAAAATACTACATATAAATTTCTTTATACTACTACAAGAAGAATAATTAAGTATAAAATCTATGGGGCACATATTTGGAATACAATATATGATTAAAAAATACTGAAAGCTTTGTCGAAACGTACTCCTGACAGATATCCCGGAATCTTTAAGAAAAGGTTCAAAGCTAGAATATTGCAATCTTCACACTTACCTTTGGTGGTGTTTGACTCTGCTGTCGGGAAAGCTTTCTAGCTGACGACGGAACGGGCTTCGGTTCCGAGATCGGAAGCGTGCTAGGTCGCGGTGGACTCGCCTGGGCGTTCGAAGCTGTCTGAGGCACTCTAGTTGGTTTGCTGAAATTCAAAAGCAATCGATATTAGAAGCAATTCTGGGTAACCTAAAACGACCCGAACAAACCTCTTGTCATAATTTCCGCTGCATGGATCTACCGGCAGATTGCTCGGTACTAGCACAAAGTCGTCCGAGTTGTCCTGACTGCTGTTGGAGGTGTTGTTCGCGCTTGCGATCGTCGCCACGCTGTCGTCGATCTCTAGTGGCACTGCAATTGAATAAAAGTGGTTGCACATTGATCAGTACCATTCAGGCCACATTTAACTCATTTCTGATGGAATTATACGCTCACTTTGAACGCAGATTTTTCGAAAAAATCAACGCAAGACGATAAACTTACGCGACGTTTGTAAAACCGAAAGCAACAACTGCGATTCATGAAAATTTACTTCCTCTTCTCATGTGATGCAAAAAAAAACTGTTGATCGGATGCCAATTTTGTCGCGCACTTTACTACAAGACCAACGATGTCGAGAAAGTGGGAGATTACACTGTTCTCCCTATACCTATTGGCAGGCAACCAGAGTTCGACAAACATAGAGGCGACATTTCATTACATATCTGACGACAGGGAGAAGCAACGGGTGGGTAATATTAACAGTTTAACTTGGCGAATACCGCGCAGATGCTGAGGGATGCGACATTCAAGATTGAACAGTCGAAGAATGGGATGCTTCTACATTACATTTGCGTAGCCATTAATAAATGACAGATGATAAATACTGGATAATTTAGAATGTTTACTTTATTAGCTAATTTACACCTCAATAATGAAAGTTTCGTTGGCATCAAAAAATGTAATAGTTGATAACACCAAGATAACAACAAAATCTTGCTGGTTAGCCAGCAATGCATAGGACATTAACAAGTATCGAAATACTTGACTGTCTTCCACAAAGTTTTTAGCAAATTCAAAACTATGGTCCTACATTATCGGTTATGTAGCACTTCGAGACTTTGAGAGAGAACGTTAGCGTGCCGATGAACAGATCAAGCATCAGTGGTGATGGAGAATCAGTTGAGATCAAAAAGACAGTCAAAAAGCTGAAGAATAGTAAGGATACTGGAAAGGATGAGCTCCCGACTGCATTTTTTCAAACATGGTGGTAAGATACTTCACGAAGTACTTGACCGTATACTCTGCGGAAGATATGGGACGAACAAGAACAATCAACCTGCAAGCTGGCTGAAAGACCTCATTTGTCAATTATCGACAATACGCAGGAATGACACTACCTGAAATCACATAACTGTGAATAGACTGACCCAGCAAACATGGTACTGATATTACGGCCATAAGTCCTACTATCAAACACTGTGCAATAGGATGCAATCACAAAAGAAGTTCATTGTCGACATACAGCTACATCTAGTTTTCTCGAGGGCCGGTCAACGACGGATCAAATATGTATTCTACGATAAATCCTACATAAATTCCAGGAGTACAACTTGCACGCCCACCGTCTGTTTATTAATTTTAAACTCACGTACGATCCAGTGAAAAGAAACGAGATATGTCAGATCGGATGACATGATTTTCCGACGAAACTAGTTAGACTGATTTGTACAACGCTGTATATATTGAAGCCAAGTCTACGGGTTTTGGATGAAATTTTTACCTTCTTCTTAAAGAAATCACGACATAGATAACAAATTAGCATTCAATGCCCAGTGGTACAACTAAGAACTATTCCAAACAGCTGTGACGAGAATCGAAGTCTCGCTCTCCTGCACGATGCGACTAAAATGCACTAACCACTAACACGACCACGAAGCTGCACCAAGTACATTGGAAGTGCGTCATACACGAATAAAACAAACAAGTTTCCTTCTGGATGCCAATTTTCTGCTGAACAAGTTTACAAAAAGCTCAAAATTCCATTCTTACGAAGGTAAAACGAGATAGAACTACGAATGATTGTAATAATTACAATCATTCGTAGTTCTATCTCTACTATTATTAGTTATTGTACCATTTATTTTCACCCTCTGTTGCTTATCCTTTGACAGATACCCGTATTCCGACTTGTAATCTTCCTCAGTGTCAGTGAAATGGTCAGTTAGTTCGGGAGATTACAAGTGGTAGTCGAAATACGCGTATCTGTCAAAAGATAAGCAAAAGAGGGCGGAATTAAATGGTACAATAACTGATTACACTCATTCTAAGAGGATATTTTGCTTAGAGGGTTCGAAAAGTTGGTACAAGGAGATAGAACTAGTAAATGCAGATCAACTTAAAAACCCTGCATGCGCCAGAAAAAAAAAGACACTACACCGTTTTCAGGCAGAGGCTGCACAGACTGAACAATGTTTTGTTAGTGAATTGTCCAATTTTAATATCCTTCCCATTACTTTTTCAATTTATTGCCGGTTATTTTGTCACTTCCTTTCAAGACATATTCAAGTTGAAATTAGAGAGAATTAAAATAAACTAGAACTACCATCTCGAATTTTGAAGCAATGTTAAAATTTTCGATATTTTGGCGTTATTTTAGAAAAAAATTCGAAACGCTATAATTTTCATCTTTGTTAACAATTCAAGTCAAGTCAAGTACAAGACACTGAAGACGACCTTACAGTTGAGGACGAAATACGTATCTGTCAAAGGATGCAAATTCTTAGTGGAATTCAAAGGAACAGTACTTAACACGATTTTATTTTTACTTAACAATTTTAGGTTATGTAAAAAAAAAATCAAAGCTTATCAAGTCATGAACGCTCAAAATGTCATTGCGGTTGGTTCATTGAATCCGGAAATATTCCAGTTCAAAGTTGGCAATTGGATGATTATGACTTTTTCTAGAAACTAGAATCTAATTAATTTCATGTAGAATAGTCAGATCTTCCCCAAATTTGAACCATCGATACACAACTAGTTGATCAACTTACAGTAAAAATTTTAGATTGTTTGATACACTTTCAAAAAGTTACAGCTATTTGACAATTTTTTGAAATGTGAAAATTTTACCGATCATTTTGTCTATCCCCTGTATCTATTACTGGTAAAAGAATTCAAGAATAATAAAAAGGGACAGGAGAATCAGAAATTCGCAATTGTTTTTACGCCCTTTTCACATGTTGGTCTAAGAATATCTTAACAAAGTGTTATATAACAATAAAGAATTATGATTTCAAACTATACAAAAATATGACTAGTAAACTTACTAGAATTTTTTTTTTGTTATTAATTTCCATCTCAAAGAACCACCCTAGTTAAAAATAAATGAGCCACCTTAATGAAATATTATACAGTCGACTCTCCACAACTCGATGTTCTACAACTCGATATTTTCTATAACTCGATGGATTCGTCAGTCCCTTCACTTTTCCATACACCGTACTCTCCATAAGTCGATATTTCTATAACTCGATGCTTCTTTTGGTCGATGTCACGCTATGTATAATTTTACTTCTATAACTCGATGTTAGATTGAATGTTCAATACACTTAGTGCATAATAAGCGACGTATAGTTATGATACCGTTTGAAATAGTTTGCAATTGATTAATACTTGAGAAGACGAAAACTACAATTTTTAAAAATTGTTAAATTCTTACTTTTTAATATGTCATGCATAACGGGCCCAGAGCCGTACCAAGTTGAAAGAAAAGTTTCACGCCGAACTAATAGTTCTTGCTATATGCTGTCTTCACGAAAGTTTATTCATATTTTTTCAAGTGTTTTCTTTTCTATATTGCAAAGTTAGGGTGGTCCAGTTTTTTTTACAAACCACGATATCAACTATACATTTAGTTTGTTTTTTTTTTCAGATAGTGCAATCCACAGTATTCTACAAAGGGCCTGTCCATAAACTACGTAGACTTTTAGGGGAGAGGGGGGGTTCTGGTCAAAGTCAACGCTCCACACCAATTTCGAAAATTTTGTATGGTCAAAAGTCTACGAGGGGGAGGGGGTGGTCTGATATGTCCTGAAAAAAGTCTATTTGGTTTTTGGACAGCACCAAAGTTGAAAAGCACTTAATTCAAAACAACTTCTCCGAAACAAAAATCATATTTCTATCTCTTATGGTTGAACAAGACATAAAAAAAAGGTTTTCTTAACTTAACTTTTTATTCACTGATTTCTAGTGCAAACTATATTCTGAGCACTTTTAGAGCATTAAATATTCTACATCTTTCCCAAAGACATAAAAGTTGTGTATCTTTAATTTAAAAATTAGTAGTTTTCTTCTTTTCTTGACTTTAAAATATTTGAGAGTAGTGCAAGTAGATATTCAATCTTTTGGAACCAAAGAACTTTTTCCATTATTTAAAGATAAAAATAAAAGCTTTTTCATTGTACTTCATATTCAGAGATTAAAAATCCATTTCCAGCATTCTGAAATATTAGGTGTCGAAAATAAACCGGTTTAAGAAGAAACCCCCGAAAAACCAAAAAAATGAAGATATAGAACTTTGCTGTCTTTGAGAAACATGTTGAATATTGAACGCTCTAAAAGTACTCAGAAAAACGTATTTGCGAGCAATCAACGAATAAAATGTTATAAGAAGAAACTCATTTTTAGGTGTCACCCTAACTTTTTTTAAAAGAATAATATCTCTTGAACCATAGGCGATGGAATTACAGTTCAGTTATTTGAAGTTTTTGAAGTTATTTGAAATCAAGTTCTTCTGAAATTTGGGAAACAAATCTATATATTTGGAAAAACTTGAAGGTTAACATTGTTGTCTTGAAAATTATCTAGGCCACCCTAATTTTACTTCTTTTCAATATTGTAAAATTGTCAAAATAATTTTGAAGATACCTTTCCGAAGACAGCATACAGCCTAAACTAATAATTTAGGCGTAAACAATTTTGTCCAACCAGATACGGCTTTCAGACCACTGTGCAGGGTTATTTTTTTAATTCAAGAAGTAAAATTATTGAACACAGAATTTCCAACTCAAAACAGCGTTTAAAACTTAATTTCGAGATTTTTGACCGTCAGATTTTTTTTCTCTTCATATGTTCTATAACTCGATAATTCTATAACTCGATGGTCCCTTGGATATCGAGTTGTGGAGAGTTGACTGTATATATATTCAATATTGAAAATGACTTACGGTTATATAAGAGATTTTTTAATACTTTTTTTTAATATTTTCTACAAAAAGGACCACCCTAATGCAAAATAAGTGAACCACCCTAACGAAATATGACAGATAGTTGCCAACGATGATATAAGACATGTTCCAGTACTATTGCCATGAATATTTCAGCAATTAAATTCAAATCCTCCAAAAAGTGTTTTTTTTTTCAAAAAAAAATTTTTTTTTGAGATACATAATACCAGATCTCGACGTCTCATGCACTTTTAAGGCATTTGACATCAAAAAAAATTGTCGATTTCGAAATTTTCATGTATCCCTATACATGGATATTTTTCGTGTTTCAAAACAGCCAAACTTTGACCGCTAGCTTGTTTTGAGAAGACGAAACTTTTGAGCACTACCCGTTTTTGAAATTCGAAAAGTCGATTTTCATTGGCACCCTTCTGAACATTACATACACGAGACAACGGACAACACACATAACACTCAGTGGTCCAATGGCAAATTTTCCGTTTGACAAAAAGTTTTCCCCGACTGGAGCGGGAATCGAACTCGCACTCCGAGGCTTACGAAACGCCCAGACGACTGATGCCGCTAACCGCACCGCCACGAAGCCCACTAAACTGTCAAAGTTCTAAACATATCTTACCATACTGATGCCAATGTTCTGCTGAGAAATTTTCTTGAAAATTCTATCATGACGGGGTCCTTAAACCACGTAGACATTTTGGGTGAATAGGATGGGGCTTTAAAGGAAATGCTAAAAAAATTTGAGTTCAGTGCATTTTTTCCCTCGAACAGAGTGGACAAAACGTTTTGCACGGTGAACTCCATTCGATTCGTCGTTTCTTCTTAAAGCACGGCATACAATTTCACAAGGCAGGCTAGTTACCTACCTAGTATGTAAACATCAATTTTGGACGTAAACATGCGACGTCGTTCTTATAGTCCTTTTACGTTGATCAAATTGATGTGGAGTACTAGATCATTTTGTTCACGCCTCAGACAGAACGATTTGAATTACGTCATCAAAAAACAGTCAGATATCGGTAATGTATTGCCTTCTAATAATGTTGTACACCGTGGTTCAAAAGGAATTGCTCAAAAAACTTCTTGACTTGACCGATTCCTGGCAGAAACTTCCTATGATGACTACCATTTGAGCTGACATTTCTTCGCTACTGCGTACTGCGATGGAAGAAAAGTAGTTTCTTGAGCGATCCAGGCAAGGAATTTCCCGCATGTATTAAGGTAGACTGATAAATTCCCTCTGAACTGCAAACGCCCTTACCTCCGTACGAGATAGGCCAAGACATTTTTTGCGATCTGCGTACTACCCATGACTTGGTAAAGAATTCAATCTGAGCATTCTGCTTGAAATTCCCTGTGCGGATCCTTCTGGGGATTTTGCCGTAAATTTTCTCTGAGGATTTCGAAGTTTTTCCTGGCGAGCTCTTCGGAAGTTCCTTTTGACGGTTCCCCAGGAGATACGTTTGAACCCCAAGAAAAATCTCCAGAAAGAGTTTTTGAAGGAATCCTCAGAGAGAACTGCTGAAAAATTTCCTAGAATAAATTTCTGGAGGAATCTCCGAACAAATATTCTTGAAGAATCCCCAGAGAAATTCTCAAAAAAATTTATCAAAGTGAACTCCTGGAGGAATCTCCAGATGGAACTTCTGTAGGATTTTTTGGAAAAATTCCCTGAAATGTTATTGCCATCCCACCTCAGAGGCAACCCTTGGTGGAATCTGCCGAAGGAACTCTGAAGAAATCTACGGAGGGAATTGTTGATGGAGTCCCTAGATGGTATTTCTTATGAAACCACTACACGGAAGTCATGGAGAAATCCTAACCTCAAATGGAACTTCTGTTAGTTAGTAAGTGGTACGATACAAACCGTCACAGAGCAAAAACCTATTAGTGCCTATCTGAGGTGCGCAATAAACGTAAACTTGAAGTAAGCGTAAAAGCGCATTCTGTCGTCCCCAAAGAGAACTCCTGGAGGAATCTCCAGATAAAACTTCTGGACAAATCCCCAAAAGTTACTCTTGGAGGAATCCCTCGAAGGAGCTCCTGAAGGAATTCACAGAAAAACTCCTGGAGAAATCTCCAGAGAATGCTTCTGGAGATATCCCTAGATGGAACTCCTGAAGAATTCCCTGAAGGAACTTCTATTAAAATTACAAGAAGGATTCGTAGACTCGTAAGAGAGAGGGAGGGATCCTGTCAAAATCAACGCCTCATACAAAATTTGCAAATTTTTGTATAATCAGAAGTCTACAGGTTGGTTAAAGGTGGTAATCTGAGATTGCCAAAAAATTAGTCTACGTAATTTAGGCACAGTGCCTAAGTTACTTTCGGAGAAATACCCAGAAGGAAGATTTGGAGGAATCCTTTGCAGGAACTGCTGCAGGAATTTCCAGTGGGAACTTCTAGAGGAATCCCGAGGTGGAACTCCTGGAGAAATTCAGAGATGAAACTCCTGGAGGAATCTGCAGGAGGAACTCTAAAGAAATCTGCACAAGGAATTTTCGGTGGAGTCCCTGGATTGCGTTTCTTATTAAACCCGTAGACGAATAAATATCATGGAGGAATCCTAGTAGGGAATCTCCAGATCGAACTCCTGGAGCAATCTCCAGACGAAGCTCCACGAAGAATTCTGAACTGAGTTATGGACAAATGAGTCAAACGATTGCCAGGTGATCGAAAACATCCCTAAAGTGGAACGACACAATACCATGCAGCAGGAGTACAGCTTCTTTGAGGAGCGACATAAACATAACCTTGAAGTAAGCGTAGAAGAGTATTTTGTCGTCGCTTTATCCCCGGGAGGAGGATAGCATAACGTGGGGCCTACTCAACCTAGAAGTCCTCTCCGAGATCCTGAAAGTTTCCCTAGATGAAACTTCGAGAGGAATCTCCTGAAATAACTCCTGAAATATTTCTAGAATGAACTCCTGGAGAAATGCCCTGAGAGAACTACTGGAGGAATCCCCAGATGGAACTCCTGGACGAGTTCCCATGAGCTATTCTTGGAGGAATCCCTTGGAGGAATCTCTTGAAGGAGCTCCTGATGGAATTCTCAAAAAGACTCTGGGAGGATTCCCGAGAAGGAAATGCTGGGAAATCCCCAGAAGAAACTCCTGGAGAAATCCCCAGATAATGCTCCTGGAGATATTCACAGACGGAACTCCTGGAAGAATTCCCTGATAGAACTTCACGAGTCTACGTAGAGTCTAAAGGAATCTGTAAATGGAACGTCTGAGAAATTCATAGAAGAAACTGCTGCAGGAATCGCCATAAGGAATTCCTAGAGAAATTCCTGGATAGCTTAATCTTCCCGAGATATCTTTAGAAAGAAGTCCTGGAGGAATCCCCAGCAGACCTCAAGGAGAAATCCAGAAAGGAACTCCACGAAGTATTCCCAGAAGAAACTCCTGGACAAATCCTCAGAAATTACTGCTGGAAGAGTCTCCATACAGAACTCCTGGTGAATTCCCAATAAGAACTCTCGAAAAAATCCAACAACTTTTCTTTCAAGGGAATCCTTATGTTTTCCTGACCAGGGTACCCACCAACAATCCTGGGGCATATTTTCCGGAAAATCTGCAATAAGTTCCATCCGAGAGTATGTAGTCAATTTCTTCCACCACCGATTTCTTCCGGGAAATCATCCTTCAATTTCAGTCGGGGAATCTCCATGCATATCCTTCTTCCTTCTTCTTCTTTATGGCTCGATGTTCGCATTGGAAATTGGCCTGTCTATCTACAACTTAGTGTTCTTAGAGCATTTCCACAGTTATTAATTGAAGGGCTTTCGTTGCCTGCCATGGCAGGAATTTGTACATTATGTGGCAAGTACAATGATACACTATGCCCAGGGAGTCGATAAAATATTCCCAACCGGAACGGGAATCGAACCCGCCGTCTCCAGATTGGCGATACATAGCCTTAACCACTAGGCTAACTGGAGACCCCATCCTTCTTCCAGCTGGGTAGTTCGACAGTTTCTTTTAAAGCATCCTACAGCAATACCTTTCAGGAATCATCCAGCATAATTAAGCCTGCTGAATTCCGATGCGGATAACCATTCCGTGCTTGGAGGTCGATGATTAGCATTAATAATTCATCAAATATCAGCAGCCGCTGCAGCAACGCGCTTAATAATTTTGAAATTCGGAATGATCCAAAAAAATCTCGCATCAGATTTTTGGTGAGTTTACCAATACCCGCGAGACACTTGTCAGCTGTCAAATTTGTGCTTTGTATCATTTGCTCTCCTTTGTAGGTTGTTGGCTCCTCATGATCATCCTTAAATACGATAGGTTGACCTAACTGATTCTACCAGCTTCTTAACGAGTCACAAAGATGTTCAATGATATTATCGATAAATTGCCTAAAATTTTGAAATAATCGGCTAAAGACTTTAAAAGACCATCAATACTACAAATCTTTCTGTTACTGAATAACTTCAAGAAATACGCTGTACAACCGATTAATTGACCGGATGTAGAATATTTTCAAAAATTTTGAGCAGAGCATTTCTACGATGATAATTTAAATGAAAAATTTCAACTGGTAAAGCAGATATTTCCTGAATCTCCGAACAACACAAACCACCTAAATAAATCAATAAGAAAAAGGAATTCGCGACCTTTTGGTTGAAAACAGTAGCACCGCCCGCGAGTTCCGCCGGATACCCTTGGGAGCAATTTATTTCTATTTGAGCGCAGTTGTTGCAAATTCTCGGGGTTATGAATAATGTTTGTACTGTTTCGCATGTATGAATACCGAAAGCAAGGTTCAAGGTGAAACGGAAACGGAATCATTGAATACGTACCGTTGTTGTTCTCCAACGTTTGCTGTTTTTGTTGTTCCTGTTGTTGCTGTAGTTGTTGCTTCTGCAGAAGAAGTTGCTGCTGCTGTTGTTGCTGCTGTTGAAGTTGTTGCTGCTGGAGTTGATTCTGGTGTTGCTGATGCCGTAAGAGTAGCTGCTGCTGTTGCTGGGGTGACATGGCCGTTTTCTGATGAGGACTAGTAACCTTACCGGGTGTGGTTTGCGGACCGGCGGCAGATGATTGAGGAATTTCTGCGGAATGAGTGAGAGATTGAATGAAAACCAAATTGGAACCGAAAGTTCATTGATGATACGAACCGCTATTTTGTGGAGTAGTCTGTCGCTGCAGGAAGGCATGGTTGAAGAATGTGTCGAAGTTCATCCGTTCTTTGGCGTTCCGTCGCAGCAGACCCATCAGCAGGTCGGTCAACTCTTTCGACGTTCCAGGTGGAATTCTGTGCAACGATTAAACATATTAAAGATTTTGAATTGTTTAAGTAATATAATCGACTATAGAGCACTTCCGTCAGATTCATAAATCATAGTTCACATCAAACATTCTGCGGAAGGCATATAATTCTAACCAAGTCAATTACAATCTTAGATTTTACGGAAATCATTAGGTTATGGAATGGTAGTATGGGTATACGCACTTTGGGGCTAGATTGGCGTTCTTTTCGTAGAACATCTTCAGCTCCTGTGGGGTCTGGGCTTGGAATGGTGCCTTGCCGGTCAGGCACTGGAAAACTATGGTCCCCAGAGACCACAGGTCAGCCTTAGCGTCGTACTGCAGCGACATAATCACTTCTGGTGCCTGTGTTTAGACAAGTAGAACCATTCGAAGGTGAACAATTTTCAAACAACAACAAATCCAAAAGCTTCTTACCATGTACATGGGAGATCCACAGAGGGTTGCCGCCATGTTTCCATCCTGCAGAAACCGGGCAAAACCAAAATCGGCTATAAAATGAAGAAAAAGCGAGTAAAAAATCAGAAAGTCATAACCTTTTAAACGGACCCCAGCGTCTGAGGGAGCAGTGCATACAAACCTATTTTCAGGGTGATTTTCGAGGGCACCGGAAGGTGCTTCCCGCAGCCGTGCGACAGCAGAATGTTCTGTGGTTTGAGATCCCGATGGACGACGCCGACTGCATATAATGCCTTCATTGCACTTGCTGTGATTGGGAAAGATAGAACACAAGACGGGAGCGAGAGAGAAAAAAAGTTACGATTATGGTGCAAACTTTTTCCACGAGTCCTATGGTCTTGCAAGCTTGCATAGATTGCAGGAATAGATGTGCAATAAAAGGAGTGTTTATTGGGGTATAAAGAGCGATTACAGATGAAACGTGGGTTTGTTTTATGTGTCCATCATTTACAGACATCACGCGCTAGAGAACATTATTTGAAACAAATAGATGCTGAAGGATGTAAATATTGGGGCAACAGTAAAGTTAGGCAAGTGAACAATCAATTTTAAAAAGTCACAACCTCCAGACAATTTCTTTAAAAAAAACAATTTCTAGTATGTTAATGTCATTTACAGAAGGTTACTAGTAACTCAATGTCCAGCCATCTTCATCTATAGAAATACACGGAAAGCTACGGTTGAAACTAAAACCATGGGTAGTCATCAAGTTCCACAATTTCAATTACCTAATTGACATAAAAACAGTCGTATCGTGTCCTCGCTGAGTGTTCCTTTCACGGCCAGATAATCCGCTAAGTCACCACCGTTGCAGTACTGAAAGAGGAAAAAAGAGGTGGAGAAAAAAGAGACACATTTTAATTAGCTTAAATGGAATGTTGATTTCGTTTGGTTCGTTATGAGTTGAGGAATTATTATACTGGATCGGATCCAGTTCAATGAGTAATCAGTTTAACACCATGTAATATAAGTTTATAACAGATTTCACGAACGATGTTTGCAAGGGTTTCAAGTGATTTTAAACAATATTGGGTGAACTTAATAAAATCAACTTTTTTAACATTGTACTATTGTACCCAAAACGCAGTTATTCTGCAGCTCACTATCGAAAATGTATAGCTTGTCACACGAAAGATTTCAACTTACGATAGGGTTGCGATGTAAGTCAATAGTTTAAGTTAGCCAAACCCAAACCGCCGTCGAATAAAGTTTCAAGTTCAAAATGCAAAGGTTGATTTTTTTTGTGAATTCCATGAGATCGCGTGTATGACGAGCTTGGTGGTCTATAGTGGCTACCGTTTCTGATGCATACACGGTAAAAATTCTGCACGCTCGATGTAAGGGAAAAATCCCTTAACTATTCAACATCCCAATCAACATGATCTGAAATACTTTTCCTTTGATATCGCAAAGCTGTCAGTGTTGATTTGAGAATCAAAACAAACCCACTGGAGAAATCAACTAAAAATCACTTCGATTTGCACTAATGCACAAAGCAATACAATCCAAAGTGAAAAGCTGTTGATTTGGTATTGACTGTTTTGGGCATGAAAGTAAATATAGATGACAGGTGGTAGAAAATGTTTCGCTTCGATTCGCACCTCATTATCAGATGTGAAGTAGTCTAGTGGTAAAGCAGAAGACCGTGACTCTAAAGGTCCTGATATCGAATCTGGGTGCTGCGGGAATACACTTTTTTTAATTTTGATTTTGAAATCAAAATATTGTCAACAACGAATTGAAGTGAACTTCTATTAAAATTGAAGAGGTTCTTTTTCAAATGATATTTAGATGATAACAAACTGATTGGACAGTAGTGCGAATTCAAGTGCCAATCTGTTCATATCAGAGTGCAGATTTTTTACCGTGTATGCATAAGGGCTTTGGGAAATTTGGTCGAATGACATTTGGTCGAATGACGTTTGGTCGAATGACATTTGGTCGAATGACGTTTGGTCGAATGACATTTGGTCGAAAGTACATTTGGGCGAACGGACATTTGGTCGAATGGACATTTGGTCGAAACTCATTTTTTGGAAGGAGAAGCATATGACATTTAGTCGAATGGACAATTTGTCGAATGGACATTTGGTCGAAAGGCACTGATGAAGAGTTTTGAGTGGAAAATAATATTATAGATTTCGGTATCATAATTTATATGTTACTGAACTTATTTGGTTAAAAGTGCGTTTGGTCGAATGGACGTTAAGTCGTATAGCAATTCAATCGTGTTTAATTATATCAAACACAAAAAAGCAAACATTGTAGAGCAGTGTAGGTTTCGGCTCTTCTTTCCAGTTTCACCATTTTATTGCGTTTTTGTGTATCCCATACTGGCTTTTCCATCAAATATTTTTCCTTCTTTTAAACATATGCTGTTCATTCAAGTGTATTATTTGTGCTGAGAGTGAAGAGTGCACATTGTGGTTGTGATTCTTTCATCTATGATTTTTCCTTCTTTTGAACTTAGGCTATTCTTTCAAAATTCGTATTTGTACTATGTTCGAATGTTATGGCTGCTGTCTTTTTATCATGATTTTTTCCTTCTTTGAAACATAAGCTATTCTATCACGTTTATTTATTTCATTGCGTTTTCCTGTACCAACTACTGAATGTTTCAGAAGAAATTTCTTCTTTTGAATACAAGCTGTTCTTCCGTTTGATATTTGGATGTTATAGCTGCAGACTTTTTTATCGGATATTTTTCCTTCTTTTAAGGACAGATTAGTTAGGATCCCAAAATGGCCGCCACAATGGCCGACTTTGACACTTACTCGCGACTTCCAGCGTACAATTCTCTTCGTAAACAAAACCAGCGCACCTGATCTTCTTGTTTCAAGCTTATTATCAGTGTGCAAAAACAGAATTTTAAAATGCACTGTTACTTGAAGCTTGCTTCAAGTGTGTCTGAAGTTCTGATGCACTGTTGAAGTGGGATTTCAATACGTTTGTTCTTAAACATAGGCTATTCTTCGACGCATATGAACTGAACGCGAGCCTAAATAGTTGTTTATGCAACAAGTTGCAAAATGATGTTTTTTTTTCAGCACGAGTCGAATATTTATTCAACGAGGCTTGCTTGTTCAATGACATATAAATAATTATGATACCGAAATCTATAATATTATTTTCCACTCACATCTCTTTTCATCAGTTAGTGCCTTTCGACCAAATGTCCATTCGACCAAATGTACTTTCGGCCAAATGTCATTCGACCAAACGTCATTCGACTAAATGTCTTTCGACCAAATGTCATAGATCCACTTACCTCTCAATATATAAAGCTATGTTCACTTAGAATCCGGAATCATGTCACATTTTCTAGTGGCGCTCTCAATGAACATAATCATCATTCTTTTGCAGCACTCTGATCATACACTAATCCTCTTTAAATGGTGAAAATTTCATCGATTTTCTGGCAACGAGTGAAAAGTTATTTCAGATTGAAGACAAGAGGAGGAAAAAAATCTTGCACAAACACGTTGAAAATTTAGCGTGGTCAGGTACGACAGTCGCGATGTGCACATAGGGAATCGCGCCACTTGGGCGGTGGCTTCTATATTCGTCTGTTTTCCACTATATCTCAGTCAAATTTGAACCAATTGACACAACTTTTGGAATGCCATAAGATAGGTATAGTATCTACCCGTGTACAACATTTCAAGCCAATTGGTTCAAAATTGACTAAGTTATAGTGGAAAACAGACGAATATAGAAGCCACCGCCCAAGTGGCGCGATACCCTATGTTGTTAACCATGGCATAAGGAAGTGTCCTCGGAAGAAAAAAGCTTGGATTCATTGATAAATCTGCTTTGAATTTGAAGATTTGGCAAGAAGTTCGAACTCTGGGCATGGTTTTTTCGCAACACGATGATGAGAACCAATTCATACAAGGATGACAGCCTCAAGAATCGCGTGCTGCTTTTCAAAAACGCACACAAGGGATATGTAGAGGTTTTACCTATTTTGATGAGCTGCCATGACAGCCGGAGACGTTCAGTGGTATCGTCACAGATGGGTAGTGTTTATCAACGAAAAAAACACTCAAATTTCGCGTTTTCTCAATTCACTGAATTGCCCCTCATTTCGCAATAAAAAAAAAGTTTGGCAATTTTTCTTCGGAATCCTAGTCAGACTAGTCAAGGCACTCAGGACACTGCATAGATGACCTGATTGTTGAACAAACGTGCGGAAGGGGTTGTTGCTAAAATTTACCACCGTTGTGCAGATTTTTAGAGAGGTCAACACTGAAAAAGTGAGAAAATGTGTGAAAAATAAAAATAAATAATTTCAATGATATTTTTCCATGAAAGTACAATAAATAACCTTTGTTTTGAGGGCTTCACCTTTTATGTTTGTTATTCCATCCCTAAGATATACGTGATTTTGTCATTCCGGATTCTAAATGAACATAGCTTTATATCCACACGCACCATGAAAAAAGCTTGCTTGTGGTACACAGCGTGGGCGCGGTATCGCTGAGGATGGCCAAAGACGCGTCTGCCCGAGGGTTAATCATCGGATAGCTCTTGATATCCTGAACAACTTTTCCGAAGATAAAATTCTTCTTTTTGGTCTGATTCTCTAGATACATAAGTAAATTATTTCTAAGACTCACTAGCGCTTCCTACAGAATATACATAGAATCAAATGGTCGGCGTTCAGTCAGAGTGGACTACTCAATTTTTCGGGCAGGTGAAGATAAGCTGAGGAATTCGTTGAACCTGAACTTTTTGACGTGATTTCAATGCAAATGTGTTATTACACGAAAGATTAATAGTATTTCTGAAAATAATGCCAGAGATTTGAAATTTCAAGAGCGTGTAGGACATTTTCTCGAAATCATTGAAAAACGGATGGTCCGGTCTGACTTAACGCCGACCAAATAGTTGATCATCGGATAGTTCTAGATGTCCTAATCAACTCTACTGAAGTTCTTCTTTACAAAATTCTTCTATGTAGACTGGTTCTCGAGATACAGACGTTTGCAATTTCTAAGACACAGCATACAAAAGACATAGATACAAAAGTTTAAATTTTCTAACACACACTAGTGTCACCTAGCGGATAAAACTAGAATCAACTAATTCATCATCGATTCGCTCTTGATGTCCTGATCAAGTTTACCGAAGACCAACTTATTCTATGTAGTCTGATTCTACAAAAGTTTAAAATTTGTAAGACACACTAGCGCCGCCGATTAGATACATCTGGAATTATCCATTATTGGTTAGCTTTTGATGTCCTGGACAACTTTGCCGAAGACAAAATTCTTCAATGCAGTCTGACTTTCGAGATACAGAAGTTTAATACTTCTAAGATACACTAGGCCCACCTAGCGAATAAACCTAAAATTAACAAGTTCATCATCGGTTAGCTCTTGATATCCTGATCAACTGTGCCCAAGACAAAATTCTACTATGTAGTCTGGTTCACGAGATACTTCGATTACCTGCAGCGACGCTATGCTCACGTTTTATACCACAAGCGTACATTTTTCATGGTGTGTGTACTCAGCACACGACACGACCGCTCCCGGGTTAAATTACAAGGGCTTTACATACTTTTAGGCGTTTATCTGTGTATAAGTATTTCTAATCCAATTTACAGAGTAGATTCGAATTCGTAAAAAAGGTTCGCAGAGATCCAAGACCAGATATACATTCTACTATGATTGATCTACCGAGAAAAGTTGCCATGACAATCAAATGTTTCCTCATAGGTATTTAATGAGCAATAGGGTGATTTTATAATGAAATAACTCAATCATCGACGGTAATTTGATTGGAATTGCAGAATAGCTGCTAGTAGCAACCAAACTTGATTTGTTTTGATTTGATTGTATGGGAAAAATTTAACTTTTTAAAGTGGCACAATTTAATAGTTTTACTATCAACTTTTCTACGTTTGTTATACCATTCGACAGGTTATATAAGTAAGCTTTAAGAAACTACTTTAAAAGTTCAACATTTTTCATTTAAGCCGAAGATATACAAAGTTGAACATTTCATTCATTTTACTAAAAATTGCCAATGGTCTCATTCTGCAGACATTCATTTCATTTATTTAGCTAACATCAAATTCATGATAATACTGAATCAACAATTTGCCGCCATAATACTCAATTTGCAGCTGCAGCTCTCTAACGTCGGTCACGCCCAACACTCGCCAGATCACGCTCCACCTAGTCCACCCATCGTGCTCTCTGCGCTCCACGCCTTCTTGTACCAACCGGATGGTTAGCAAACACCAACTTTGCAGGGTTGTTGTCCGGCATTCTTGCAACATGCCCTGCCCATCGTATCCTTCCGGCTTTGACCACTTTCTGGATGCTGGGTTCGCCGTAAAGTGCAGCGAGCTCGTGGTTCATTCCTCTCCGCCACACACCGTTCTCCTGCATGCCGCCGAAGATCGTCCTTAGAACCCGTCGCTCGAAAACTCCGAGTACTTGCAGGTCCTCCTCGAGCATCGTCCATGTCCGTAGAGAACCACCGGTCTTATTAACGTCTTGTACATGGTGCATTTGGTGCGGGGGTGAATCTTTTTTGACCGCAGTTTCTTCTGGAGCCCATAGTAGGCACGGCTTCCACTGATGATGCGCCATCGTATTTCACGGCTCACATTATTGTCAGCCGTTAGCAAGGAACCGAGGTAGACGAATTCTTCTACCACCTCGAAAGTATCCCCGTCTATCGTAACATTGCTGCCAAGGCTTGTCCTGTCTCGCTCAGTCCCATCTACCAGCATGTACTTTGTCTTAGCCGCATTCACCACCAGTCCGACCTTTGCTGCTTTACGTTTCAGGCGGGTGTACTGTTCTGCCACCGTTCCAAATGTTCTAGCAATAA